>NC_090265.1:636289413-636592443 GCF_040414725.1 Anabrus simplex | reverse complement strand
GCAAAAGCGGTAGAAGAAGAAAAAAGAATAAGATATTGTTGACACACAGTTTTCTAAGAAAGGAGCAACACCAGTTTGCAATGTATGTAATTCACCATTAACAACCAAGCACATAACCACTGAATGTCAACTATACAACCAATGGCGAAAATACCACAGTGTTTCTAACGACCTTCAAAAGTTACTTAACTCTCCATTAGTATATCTGCAAATTGTTACATTATTTAAAGATTATTGTTTAAATTACCACTTATTAAGAACCTTCGTGGCTCAGGCGGCAGCGCGCCGGCCTCTCGCCGCTGGGTTCCGTGGATCAAATCCCGGTCACATCATGTGAAATTTGCCCTGGACAATGCACAGGCGGGACAGGTTTTTCTCCGGGTACTCCGGTTTTCCCTGTCATATTTTATTCCAGCAACACTCTTCAATATCATTTCATTTCATCTATCATTCATTAATCATTGCCCCAGAGGAGTGCGACAGGCTTCGGCAGGCGGCACAATTCCTATCCTCGCCGCTAGATGGGGGCTTCTTACATTCCATTCCTGTCCCGGTCGAATGACTGGAAACAGGCTGTGAATTTTCACTTTCATTACCACATATTAAAATTGTCAAAGTATTCATGATCTTTATGGTTTTTCAATCTCGAAATTACCAGATTTTGGTCCCGGTATGGCAGCCGGATCGTCAGTTAAGTTGTCACATTTGTCCTGGTATTTGCCTGGTAGTGAAAATGGGAAACCACAGAAAACCATCCTCAGTCTAGTGCACCATTAGCGCAATGCAAGCCTTGCTTGTAGGATAATGCAGTGAAGGAGCACTAGGCAAAGTATTTCGCTCGACTTGTATGAAGGAAACTCTAGTTCGCAATAAAGAATGCATGTCTATCCCTTAGACCTATTTCTTGATACGGAGTCAGGGGTGAGGTGAGATGAAGTTATTGTATATCACATGATTTTACAGCTGAATGCCCTTTCTGATCCCAAGCTGAGCTAGGTGCTAATTAGGAAAATGATGGTGAATGAAAATGGGTAAGGAGGTATCGGCTGTGGCCTGTGAATAGAAATTGTCTCTGTATTTCTCTGGAAGTGAAAATGGGAAACCACAGAAAAGTATTCTCAGAACACCCGGCGGTGGGGTTCGAACCCACACATCTTCCGGATGTAGAGTTTGGCTCCATAGTTGCAGTGCGACCTCTCCACTCAGTCAGTTCTCAATGCAGAGTTTCGACGATAAAAGAAACAACATGATATTCATCAACTATTGTCAGCATCCGAAGCATATTCAAAGCAAAATACTTTATAAATAGAAGGTATGTTGGTACAGTAAGACGTGTATGTTGGGTATTCAGCCCGAAGGTTGGTTTCATCCTCCACAGCTCCACCAAAAGCTAAGAGAGATAGCCCAGGCATCACTGAAGAGGCATACTAGGGAAATGAGGAGTGAGGTAGTTTCCCGTTGCTTTCCTCACCGAGACAGACGTTGATATTGCACATCATCTGCCAAGCCCACTGAAATGCATGAACCAACTGACTCTATGAGCGACATTTTCAGACCATTCATAACAGGGACTGGCTGTATAAAGAATGGTATTACTAGCATTACTCATACCTTGCTCACTTTAATATTGTCAAACCCAAGGATGAGACTGAGACAGGTCAATGAAAGTAACAAATTGCTCTAGCCCATATCAGAAGACATAGTGCACTGTGAACAGTAGGTCTCGCCAGCAAGGGCAGACAGTAAGACGTAGCAAAGGAAAATTTGAAATGGGATCCAAATTTCAAGTGGGAGTTATAATGGGCACACATGGATTAGTAATAATATTAATAATAGATTACTGAACACTATAATTTTTGTCGACTTAGTCGTTAGCCTTCCGTTCAGCAGATAACAGGACCGATCCTGGCTGATCTTGGGCACATTTAAGGCGTTTACGTATGACACGATGACTTCCAGCACCTCCAGCAACTCCTGTGGGTCAACGTTCTGACAATTCAGTGCGTGTTATACCAGTTAGCAGTTAGATTGGAGCTGGAAAGAAATAATTGTTATTAGTAACAGCAATATTAATGTAATTTCATTTTCACTATTTTTTAAATTATATATGAACAGGACTTGTTGTTAATAATTGTTTTAAAGGGCAGTAAAACTGGGCAACCACCCTCTCTGAACACTAATCAGCGGAAAAACAGGAAGAGTTCTACTGACAATTCGAACAAAGAGGTCATCGGCTAAAGAAAGGGAAGGGCCACGAATGAAATGAAAATTATAACTTCCTAGGCCTCACAATCCTAATAAAGACGGAAGAGAACAAGAGATGACCAAGAGAGACCGAATAGGAAAGATGGAAGTGAAGTAATGTTAGATTCAGCTAGGAGACTAGTGGTTGTCAAGATAAGGGTACTTGAGGGATCCCCTTTCGGTTACCTGCTACGACAGTTAGGATTACCGTGGATGTAGCTCTGTCGCCACAATCCACAGGTGGAACCTGTGAATCTGACAACATGAAAAATAAGTTCCTTTCTAGTTTCTTTTTAACTTTACGTCGCACCGACACAGGTAGACGATGATGATGAGACAGGTAAGGGCTAGGAGTGCGAAGGAAGAAACCGTGGCCTTAAGTAAGGTAGACCTCCAGCATTTGCCTGGTATGAAAATGGGAAACCACGGAACATTTTCAGGGCTGCCGACATTGGGGTTTGAACCCACTATCTCCCGGATGCAAGCTCACAGCCGCGCGCCCCTAATCGCACGGCCAACTCGCCGGGTAAAAAAGATCCTAAACTATCTTTTTAGCCAGATTATACCCTTATACTTAAGGTGTCTTAGATTGCTGTAAACCGGCTTATAACACATCCTCCTAGATCTAATTAGTGCAATTGTCCACACAACTTCTAACCGCATAAGAAAAGTTATCAAATATTTGTAAATGCACATCTCCACATGTGGAACTAAGGAATAATAATAATAATAATAATAATAATAATAATAATAATAATAATAATAATAATAATAATAATAATAATAATAATAATAATACGAATAGTAATTGTCATCATCATAATTCCAGAAAGAGCTATTATTCCCGTGTTATTCCTTCTTTTCAAGTTGTTTTACGTCGCACCAACACAGATAGGTCTTATGGCAAGACTGGGATAGGAAAGGGTTAGGAGTGGGAAGGAAGCGGCCGTGGTCTTAGTTAAGGTATAGCCTGAGCATTTGCCTGGTGTGAAAATGGGAAGCCACGGAAAACCATCTTCAGGGCTGCCGGCAGTGGGGTTCGAACCCACTACCTCCCGAATGCAAGTTCACAGCTGCACACCCCTTACCGCATGGCCAACTCGCTCGTTTTTACCCTTTTTAAATATCTATCACCAACATCATTGGCATCACTAAATCCTTTGCATTCGTTTCGAGACTTTAGTACTCTTAAATATCAACCATCTGAGTAACGATTCAATTCTTCAATCTTCTTCTTCCCGGACTTTTCACAGTTACCTGAGTTCGACACTTTGTATGAACGTCCGTATTTACGGCCGGATGCCTTTCCCGACACCAACCCTATGGGGAATGATGTATTAATTATTGTATGTTTCTGTGGTGATTTCTAGTATGACGTATTGTATGTAAACGAAGATGTGTTCTTAGTCCCCGAGGTAGAAAAATTAAACAGATAAAGTTAAAATCCTCGACCCGGTCGGGATTCGAACCCAGGGCCCTCTGAACTGAAGGCCACTACGTCGACCATTTAGACAAAGAAGCCGAACGATTTTATTACTCAAGCAAGGCTTTAAAAGAAACAATCGTCCAACCAACTGAACAACTAAGGATGATTTAATATATTAAAACAATGTCTCTAATACTAATCAACAATGAACTTAATTATTCTCTTCTATCAAAGATTTCATAAACATAGTAAATTACTTGTGTAAGATGAGAAAATATATCTACCACTGTGCTGATGTCAAGGGTCATGGTAACCCGGGCAAAGTTATAACATGAGAAATTTTCCCACGTAGAATTTGACAAGATTACAGTACACATTATCTTGACATGTCTCTGTGAAGGAAGAAGGAAAAGCAGGAAGGAAAGAAGGAGAGGAGGAAGGAGGGAAAGAAGATAAGCAGCACATCAATGAACATGCCATCATAATGCACAGCCGTCAGCTTAACGTGCCTCACCACTCTTCTTACTTAACTCTAGGCTATGCTATGAAAATTAAAATCCACAGCCTCTTTCTAGCTATTCGACCGGGTCAGGAATGGAATGAATGAAACCGCCATTTCGGCAGCTTCCGAAGTCTGTCGCACTCCTCTGGGACAACGATTAATGACTGACAGATGAAATGAAATTATAGTGGATAGTGTTGCTGGAATGAAAGATGACATAGAAAACTGGAGTACCCGGAGGAAAACCTGTCCCACCTCCCGTTTGTCCAGCACAAATCTCACATGGGATGACCGGGACTTGAACCACGGAACCCAGCGGTGAGAGGCCGGTGCGCTACCGCCTGAGTCACGGAGAATCACGTTCCTGGTATTAATATCATTTCAAATTATTAGAAGGCCTAACTTATGATTAGCTTGAAATATAGGATATTATTCTGTCTTTGCTGAATTCTGGTGCTCATAGTAGCAATTTGGGGAATGCTTTCGTAACTGCACTACCTATTTAAACTATAATCACTAGCACTGTAGTTACTTATTTACGTCTTGATCCCAGATGGATACCACTTTGTCACGGAATTATAATCCTCAAGTAGATATTGTGTAACTGTTGAAAACAAGCCAAGGGAAATGTTAATAAAATTACATTCATATAGGCAAAAAGGAGAGTGAATAGCGGAAAGTGAATCTCTAAGGTAACAAATAGTATAATTAATGTTTTATTACAAACTAAACATAGTAATGAACATACTGAGACAGCAAGTGAATGACAAAATACATCCTGATTATTAAATAAGGAAAACATGTTTAATTATACGTGGAAAGGCCTAGTGCCTCCGTTTCCATTTGTTTTCGTGTACCTCCACATTCACATCGCATCGGGCTGAATATCGTGCGCATGTATTCCGCAGTGCAATGATAACAAGACAACAACGCTTGCTGTGGATTAGTCCTGATTAACAAGATATATTATATCCCTGCGTAAGTTGCAACAATGAGGAGAAAGTATGTACTTCAATGACGAAAAGTCTTTCAACACTTGCTTGTGTGGATGGAATTGTTGTGAACTCATCTGTATGCGTATTTCTCAAATGTACCTCCAAACTCCTCGCGTGATTGTCCTAGAAATAAACGAGTCCGTATGAGGCTCGCATTAATATTATTATATTCTAAGAAATTAACCATCGTATATACAATAGAGCATAGATTCGCCCAAAATATATCACAGTAATCCTGTGATGTGCAGGAATTTTATTTATATTATTATTATATTATTATTTTTGCGGTAGGTAGAGGTGAAAGAAGGTGCGGGCTTGAACGGGTCTCAAACTACGAAATTAAAGTTAATGTAAAATCTAACAAGGTTATATTTTCTTTTCAAAATTAAGACATAACAAGCATGGCAGGTACAGAGTAGCAAGGCAACAAAAGTATAGTTACAATATTTACCGGATTTGGGCTTCGAGCCCCGACTTCACAATTCTTGGGCAATCAGCCTAACCTTACTCCAAAATAAGTTTTACCAGAGGGGCAGAAAATCCCATTCATGCTCAGGAGCCCTTGCTCCAAATTACACAGAAAAGCCTCCTCGAGGCATACCACACTCAATTTTCAAGAAAGAGCCACTCGCTCACAAACTTCAAGCCTCTCAAAGGCCACACCAAACTCCACCTTCAAGTTGTCTTTTCAGGACATAGACACAGGGGTAAAATACCCAACCTACTGAGGTCTATTAAGTGAGAAAAAGATTAATTACATGACCTCTAAAATAACAATTTGAGAGGAGGCGATCCGCACTCCTAATACCTTTTGTTAAAAACCGAACCTGGCTCTAGGCCGCTAATGCAAGGGCTAATCCCATACTAAAGAGGTGACTTAGGAAGGAAACAATTTACATTACGTTAAGGAAGAATCGGTTATGAAAAATAAGTTCACCTCAAAACAATATGAGTGGGAGCTCGAGAGGGTTAAGCACTCTCTATCCCAATATGTAGCTTAAAAGATAGAATAAATACAAGGTGTCTTTACATTTTAGGGAAAGTTACATGGTGGAAACGCTTCGGACCCGCCCCGAGAGTTAAACTGCTGAGCTAGCAAGAAAAGAAGTTATTAATCGGCCATTACCTTGTTGTTGAACTGCTGCCCGAAGGAAGAGGCGCTTCCCGCCCCCTGCTACGTACTTTACACACTGAAAGATGTTACTGAAGTGGCACAGAGACCCTAAAATCAGCAGTTTATATACTCTCGCGGAAAGTTCGAGGCGTTTCAGGTAAGAAAACCCGCCCACAATCACTTTATTGGCTAGGGTACAGCAACATATCCCCTTTGGGGAAGATACACCTGATTGGTTAGAAATTAATTCTAAAAATTCGGGATTGGCTAAATACAAAACAAGGGGAAAGAAAGGGGTATACAGCCAACCTAAACAATAACAGAAAGAAATTTAACAAGAAACAAACTTTTGAAATAAAAATTTTCTCCAAAAACAGTTCTTTCACTTCGCACTAGGGTGCACTATCGTTGATCTTCAGTAGTGTCCTCTAGAAGAGAAAGTTCACACTTCTTACAATAGGGAAACAAAAATGCGTCGAAAACGACCCAGTTCAGAAACTACAAAATTTCCCAGTAGTGACATCTTCTGAGAAACTTGAAAATTAATTCCGTAGATAAAGTTCAGACTTCCTCCAGCAGAGGAGTTTCAATTGGCGCAAATTTTAAATAAGCGGCGTGGAGGTGTACCGCCCGGTACAATTATTATTATTATTATTATTATTATTATTATTATTATTATTATTTCTCCGTTATGCCACATTCACAGAGCGCATTTGAACTTGTTCGTTGGCCTGATGGTTTTTGCCTCCTTATCCTCCCAAAATCTCTTCATGAATGCTCTGTGTTGCAACTTGCATTCTGTGAACCACTTCCTACCAGTTTTCTATTTAGGTTTCTTTACGAATTTGTGCTTGGCTACTGTTGTACTAAAGGCTCCACGATCTTCTGTGATGTCGTCCGTGATATTCAGTTCTTGAAGGTGCTCCTTAGTTTCTTCTAGCCTTCTTTGAATTGATTACTGTAAATAATCTTTTGGTGAGTCTGTTGCTGTCCATTCTATAGATATGGCCATAGAATTTTAGGCGTCTCTTGCGTACGACATCCATCGTCAGTTGGCGAGTAGAGGTCCACTGTTCTCCTCTTAATCCACATTCCATTTTCTCTCGTGGGACTATAAATTTTCCGGAGAGTTCTCCTTTCTTGTTTTTCAATTTATTATTGTTATTATTATTGCAAGCGATCCTTTATTATACATCTCTTGTGTTTGATGTTTGGTGATATTCAAAGTACCGGTATCCGGTACTTGTTTTCTACCCATTTTACCTCGCTCACCATACAACACGTGTCACGACTGCAACCCGACTAAAGGTCACTGTATGTCCCCCACTACGCTACGTAACGAAACAGCAGATAGCACAGGTCTGTGCTTACCTCAATGAAACAACATGTAAACGTCATGACTAGGTTTAACAGAACATCTGTATCTCGAAATAATACCGGTACTTTACCAGTATTTTCTACAGAGATGTGATCTCTGGGTAATTTTGAGCAGATAGTGAAGATTCACCGGTACTCGAACCACGGCTGCTTTGTTAAGAAGCCAGTGAAAATGCCTTTCTGATTTTACGCACTCGAAGATCGGTTAACATTCTCTGTTACTGAGAGAGCTCGCTTATATCCGGCTTCAGATTCGACACGAATAACATAAAATTTCAGATACAGGCGTTGTGGGAGGATATTTCATTTTCTTCTTCTTCTTCTTTTTCGGAATAGGCCTACTTGGGACCACGCTTACTCAACTGTTGGGCATGGATTTTCTCCGCTCGGCTGAATAGCCCGGATGGTTGAGCGCTGGCCTTCTGAGCTCGAGTAAGCACGTTCGATACTGGCTCAGTCCGGAAGTATTTGAGGGTACTCAAATACGTCAGCCTCATGTCGGTAGATTTACTGACACGCAAAACAACTACTGAGGGGCAAAGTTCCAGCACCCCGGTGTCTCCGGAAACCGTAAAAATAATTAGTGGGACGTAATAAATTAACGTTTTTATTATTATCATCTTTGTCCAATAAAAAATTCCGTGTAGCCTCCGTAGAAGCCTGGTGCAGGTCTTTTGATTTGACTCCCGTAGGCGACCTGCGCGTCGTGATGAGGATGAAATGATGATGAAGACGGCACATACACCCAGTCCCCGTGCCAGGGGAATTAACCAATGATGGTTAAAATGCCCGACCCTGCCGGGTATCGAACCCGGGACCCGTGTGACCAAAGGCCAGCACGCTAAGCATTTAGGCATGGAGCCGGACATCTTTGCCCAGTAATGTCGCATCTTATCCCGGTGTCGTTTCCTTCTTTCCTCCGACTGGGGTGTACCTTCCTCCTTCAGTGTTTTTTTTTTTTCCTGAAAACCAGATTTTATTTATTTGTCTAATTTATTGCCAGTGGTTTTGACGTCACACTAACACATGGGAGGCTTTCGGTGACGCAAGGATTGGATAGGTGTAGGGTTGCGAAGGAAGTGACTGTGACCTTAATCTCAGCATTTGTTTAGTTTGAAAAATGGGAAACCTCAGGAAACCATTTTGAGGGCTTCCCACTATGGGGCTCGAAACCACCATCATTCGAATATAAGCTCACATTTACGAAAACCGTAACGCGTAACTGACTCTCTCGGTAGTGGAATGATCTGTCACACGAAAGGATCTGGAATTTCGTGAGAATATAATGCTAAGGCTCTAAAATGTGCAATGGGTTGACGGACACTGTCTCACTCTCAGTTCGTGGAATGTTCAGCTACCGTAGCAGTTGCATCCGCTAAGAATGTATTTTAAGTAGTAGTTTGTACATGACAACACATTACGCTTCGAGGAAGAGATAGAAACTGACAGGAAGAGATATGTGTTTAAGCTGTTGCTGTTTGTAAGAAAGTTAAGATTTCACCTCGTCGTAAAGATGTGCTGAACGAATTGAAGTTACCACGCAAGACAGGCGATACCGTGGTCGGAAAGGGAAATGACTTTTTTCTTATTGAGAAGCGGGTGTAAAAACGCACGTAACACTTACAGCTCTTTAACGACCTTGATCTTCCAGGACGACTGATGGCCAGTTAGATATCCTGCAGATATGGGAGTGTCACATGGTCAGCGTGATGTCTTCCTCAACCATATTTTGTGGCTTTCATGACTGGGTTCTTTACCTCTCATATCATACAGCTCTTCAGTTTGCCTCACAAGGCTGAAGGAACCCCGTTACAACCTCAATTCGTCAGGATTAATATTTTTGGATGAGACGGCAGTCGAAATCGGGGCTTCCGATTAGGGACAGACACGCTACCTCAACACCAAGGGGCTAGCTGAAGATGAGAATAAGACAAGCATAACTGATTTTTAATCCTCACTCTAAGCGGAAAGTCGCATCACCTATATCTAATTAATTGAAGGAAATATGCCACGTAGGTGACTAAATTACAGCTTGATCAACAAATGAAAAATCGTGAATGACATAGGAGCAGACAAGCATAACTACGTAGCAATGAAGACGACTATGAAGGAGCACCAAACATGGAGGAACCTTACGGCAACTGACCAGTCCTAGAACTAAAACTCGTGTCCTCATCCCGCGGTGGTGCAGCTCATTTCAAGCACACCCCCAATGGTACTGAGCTCTACGTACCATTTATGTCCCAATGCCAGCCCTCCTCTCATTCTTAAATTTCTGACACCACCGGGAATAGAACCCGAGCTTCCGAGGACGGCAGCTAATAATGCTAACTGTTATGCTACGGAGGCGAACATACTAGAATTGATTACTTATAATGATGATGATATCTATAAAAAGTGAATTCCAAAATTATCAAGTGATATAAATATACAGAAACTGGAGAAAAAGTTTACTAACCCCATGTACGATAACAAGAAACTTTTTTTTGCTAGTGGTTTAACGTCGCACTAACACATTGAGGGTTTTCGGCGACGCAAAGATCGGAAAGGGATAGGATTCGGAAGGAAACGGCCGTGTTGCCTGGTGTGAAAATGGGGGAAAACCATCTTCAGGACTGCTGACGGTGGGATTCGTACCCACTGCCTCCCGAATGTTAGCTCACAGCTAAGTGATCCTAACCGCTCGGCCAAATTTCTCGTTCAATAAATATTTATTCTAAATTAAGGAGAACAGTTTGAATTGAAAGCTGTAGATAATTGTTGTGAATAAGATCTCCATTCGATCAGGCTAATTTATATAGAGAGTGGTCGGACACAACGTGAACTGCATATGCGAGCGTTAGAAAGTTGGTCACACTGATATATAATTCGAAAAAGTAATTCTATATCTCGCTCCGTCGTCATTTTATCAGCTGCTGAAGTTAGCGAATCAGATCGTTTCGTGGTCGAATTCAAATGAGCTTTGCGCGGCGATGTTGCTAAATCTGTACGTGGCTTAACCTTTGTCTAGTCGCGCGAAAATTATTACGTTACTAGTCGCGCACGGAGGTAAACTCCGGGGTTTAAACGTGCGTCATTCTCGTCCTTTGAGATGTTGTTTTGGCATGTTCGTTTGCAGTATTCTTCGGTATAATTAAAAGAAACCCTTTTAAGTACTTGTAGGTTATTTTTACACAGTTTGATCTAAAAGCAGAATAATGTACACCGAACTATGTTGCATGATCTTATGATATTAAATTCGTGAGACTCGCCTTTACCTACGACGATCACATTATATGAAATAATATTTTCCTAAAATAAGTTTAGAAAAACAAAACAACAAGGTTATCGACCTCCAAAAAAAAAATATGCACTAAAATATAAGGTAATTTACTTCATCGCACACAGAGGAAACGTCCAGGCGATTTCACTCGTCACAACAATGATCCCACAGTCGCACACAACATGCACGATCTAGACAAAATGCTAACAGGACGATTCCAAATGAACAGGGAGAAAGGTATAGGGATGGGGAGACCCACAGTTCAACTGGGAGGTTCAGTACCGTGCAAAATGTAATCGGCCTGGAGGAAACCTCCGTGAGCGACTAATTAAAGGTTAATACCGGTTTGAGAGTACCAATCGAAGAGATCTGAACACGGACCTCCGAGTTGACAGAATCGCGCCTCAGCAAGTACGCTACGGTGACACCCGCTGAAACCCACGGTGTGTTTGTGTTTGTTGCTGATTTCTTGGCATGACTCTCAAGCCAATCTAAGCCACTAGCAGATTTAGCAACACCGCTGCGCAAAGTCCATTTTAATTCGCCCGGGAAGCGATCTGATTCACTAACTTCAGTAACTGAGAACATGACAATGCTGTGAGATCTTGACTTATTGTTTTCAAGTTATTTATCAGTATGCCCAACCCCACAACGCTCTTATACCCGGTTCACGTTGTTACCGACCATCCTGTTGGTCACCTTTCAGTAAGTTATTAATAATGTTATTAGCTTTACGTCCCACTAACTACTTTTACGGTTTTTGGGAACGCTGGGGAGCCGGAATTCATTCCCGCAGGAGTTCTTTTATGTGTCAGTAAATCTACCGACACGAGGCTAACATATTTGCGCATCTTCAAATACCACCGGACTGAGCCAGGATCGAACCTGCCAAGCTTGGGACAGAAGGCAAACGCCTCAACGGTGTGAGCCACCCAGCCCGACTTTTCAATAAGTATAGCACAACATTTCGCATCTCAAAAGTAATCACTAGAACTGTTAAGATGTTTATTCCATTGAATGATGAGACGGTTTATCCCATTCTTGAAAAGGCTGGCGCTCTGTCAACGGAACTACAGCTGTACTCAGCCACACAAGTCGTCATCCGATGCAAATCGATGTCCATAAATGTCTTTCTTCAGCTCGAGCATGGGTCCACAATCAATGCGCAGCGCTATGAATACACGTTACAGAAGCTGAGGAGTGCCATGACATTCAAAACGTCTGGACATGCTATAGAGCGGCACTATCCTTCTTCATGATAACACTCGGCCCCACACACTGCCAATTCTGTGAGGAGAATGCTTCAGATCTGGTATATTTTACACAGCGAGTTTTGGTTCTACTTTTATATCTATAATTCTAAACCTGTCTGCTGATGACTAAGCACAGCAGCAGGAAGGAAAATCACTTTTCGAGACCCACACGATCCATACAATCAGGATTTACGCGACAAAAGCGATTTGTTAGCACGCCAGGTGGTAAAGGGTTGATGAAACTGGTGAGTGCGTGTCACTTGCTAAGGTGACAAGTTTTATTCGAGTCAGAAGCAAACAAAACATCGACGTTGCGCCTCGAAGTACCGTTATGTGATAACACTGAGGGGAGAAACAATGACTCGCAGCAGATATACCAATTAGAACGAAAATTCCTTCATATAGTTCATGCAATACTGAACCTTAGAACACAGAAACTTCCTGGTCATCTAAGCTGAAATATTATCACATAGCGTGTGGTTTTGCAAGGAGGTCTTCTACTGCACAAGATGTAATCTTGCAGATGCTCCGTAGTCTATGGTTCTCCGCAGTCGCCATTAATAGCGTCCACAGGGAAGTGCCATTTCTGGAGATTACTCTTGGATTTTCCAATTCAAGAACGAAGACGACTGAGGGACCTGCACAAAGTCCAACTTGGCTTGTGACCAAATAGGAGACTTTCCGAAGGGCGACGCCAGGTAGAGTTATTCTCAAGTTGAGAAAGCGACATTTGGTTTCCTGCTGTAGCTGCTGTAATTTGCAAGACTGCAGTGGTTTTGAGGAATCTTCTCCTGGACCTCACTCTAGGGATGGCTGTTACCTAACCATGCAGTGGTTGAGAATGATGATTTACCTGTTTAGTTCTCTTTGCATTGGCAGCTATCTCACGAAAAGCTAATCAAAAGTGGTATTTCACTTTAAATATTAGCAGAGCAAGCTCACAGTTTATGCATATTACCCACTGTTCAGAGAAAATACAGAATTCCGCAAAGATACTGGCTGGTTGCATCAACGTTTCTTCCTTTCTGCACGCTAAGTGAATGCGGTTATATTGGTGAACGGAAAAGAGAGCAAAACACCGTTACGAAACTGAAGTGCAATGTGTGTAATTGCTTTCACGTGTGCTCTGAGCGAAGAAATGATATAGTTAGGTGAACTATTCCTATCATCATTTTGCAGGCAATTCTTCCTTGTTTACTCATCTGGAACGATTACTTCAGCTGATCTGAATTATTCAGTATTTTCATTGCTATATACAGTTGTAATAAAGTGTATGTACTGGGAGATAAAGAAAACTAATCATGTTTGTTTTGACTCCATTTATTTGCAGTCTATTTAACAGAGTAATTATAATGATAATCGTCTGGCCTCACTTGACATATTTCCGGCTTCGTGGCTAAATGGTTAGCGTGCTGGCCTTTGGTCCAGAGGATCCCCGGTCGGCGAATTTAACATTCATTGGTTAATTCCAACGGCTCGGGGGCTCGGTGTGTGTGCCGTCTTCAGAATTAGAATTCATCCTAGGTAGGGCACCATCTTCCCAGACGCGCAGGTCACCTATACGGCGTCAAATCGAAAGACCTGCAGCAGAACTCTCCGGAGACCACATGCCATTATTATTATTATAATACATACCTGCCATACGCTGACGTTTCCAGTTGATGTTTTTAGTCCTGTTAATATCGGTGTTTCTTTATTTCCAACTTGATGGCACAGGAATAGGAACATTACTGGACCGGGCGAGTTGTCCGTGCGGTTAGGGGCGCGCAGCTGTGAGATCGCACCCGGGAGATAGTGGGTTTAAACCCCACTGTCAGCAGCCCTGATGATGGTTTTCCGTGGTTTCCCATTTTCACACCAGGGCTGTATCTTAATTAAGGCCACGGCCGCTTCCTTCCGACTCCTAGACTCTCCTGTCCCATCGTCGCCATAAGACCTATCTGTGTCGGTGCGACGTAAAGCAAATATCAAAAACGTTACTGGGACAACTATATTTCTGAGTTTTAATTAATTTTATAGGTTAAACACGACGCGTGACCAGAGATGTTTGACATATCTTGATCGTACAACATGGAATGTGGATGAATAATAGTGTGTTGGCCTCCGGATTCCAAGTCCATCAGCATTCCAGTCGTACGATATCGGTGTAGGAAAGATCTCTGATAACACATTCATATTACCAATCGACCAATCGATCCCCCAATAGAGGCTGGGATTCTCTACTGTCTAGTTGAGTAACATGTAATATCTAAATTGACATACAGACAGCTTCAATGCTGTCAAATCAAAATAGCTGCATGCGGTAGATACGGTATTATTATTATTATTATTATTATTATTATTATTATTATTATTATTATTATTATTATTAAATTGAACTACTATTACTACTGGTATCAAATCTGCTTAAAAATATCTATATCATTCACACAAGGAAAATGAAATCTGTTTTGCGGTGTGGCACTCCAAAATTCGGATATACGTAATTTTATGTAAGCAATGATCTGCAGTGATACAATAATGGTACAACGACTTGTTGTCTCCGAGGAGGCCCCGGCTCAGGTCTTTCGACGTATAGGCGACCTGAGAGTCTGTGAGGATGGGGTCCTAACTGTGATTAATTCTAAAGCTGAAGACGACACACATGCACATACACATACATACCCAGCCCCAGAGTCGTTGGAATTAACCGATGAAGGTTAAAATCACCGACCGGACTGGGAATCGAACCCGGGACCCCTAGGCGAAAGGCCAGCAACGCTAAATAATTAGCCATAAAGCCGGATATATTACTGGTGAAAATGTTTCTGTCCGCCTCTGTGGTGTAGTGGTTAGTGTGATTAGCTGCCATCTCCGGAGGCCCGCATTCGATTCCCAGCTCTGCCACAAAATTCGAAAAGTGGTACGAGGGCTGGAACGGGGTACACTCAGCCTCGGGAGATCAATTGAGTAGAGGTGGGTTCGATTCCCACCTCAGCCATCGTGGAAGTGGTTTTCCGTGGTTTCCCAATTTGCCTCCAGGCAAATGCCGGGATGGTACATAATTTAAGGCCATAGCCGCTTCCTTCCCTCTTCCTTGTCTATCCCTTCAAATCTTCCCATCCCCCGCAAGGCTCCTGTTCAGGTACTGGTCATTCTCCTGAGTTGTATCACCCGACCCAGAGTCTGAAGCTCCAGGACACTGCCCTTGAGGCGGTAGAGGTGGGATCCCTCGCTGAAGAAGAAACCAACCCTGGAGGGTAAGCAGATCAAGAAAAAAAGAAAGAAAGAAGATGTTTAATCTTAACTTCTGCGCATGCTTCGCAAATAACGAAAGTAAAAGTTTTGGACTAATAAAGGCACAGTGCACAGGGCGCGTGTTAATGAAATCCAGACCAGGTGTGTTGGCCGTGTGGTTAGGGGCGCGTTGCTGTGAGCCTGCATCCGACAGATAGTGGGTTCGAACCCCACTGTCGAAGTCCCTGAAGATGGTTTTTCAAGGTTTCCCCATTTTCACGCCAGGCAAATGCTGGGGCTGTACCTTAATTAAGGCCACGGCCGCTTCCTTCCCACTCCTAGACCTATCCTATCTCATCGTCGCCATAAGACCTACAGTATCTCTGTCGGCGCGACATAAAGCCAATTGTAAAAGAAAATGAAATCCAGTTTATGTATGACGTTCATAGTGACGTAGATAAGTTTTGACCGTGTAAATGGCACACATACAGGGAAAAATAAATTAATTTTGCAGTGTGGTGCTTCCAAAATTGGGTATACTTGTATGCATGTAATGAGAAAATTCATCTTTTGCACGTCGAAACAAGACTTTGAGGGGGTATGTACTCCCTCACTGTATACTAACAGATATACTGTATAGTGAATCTCTCGGACAGAAATTCCTCACACGAAAGGTGTAGAGAAAAGGGTGAGTTTTTTCAATAAAATCTTAAGGTTGACTTTATATGTCAAAAGAATTAATCATTACGAATTTAAATAAATAAAGAAATGCTGAAACATTGTCAGATTAAGAGAGGAGCCGTTTATTTTCGTTTTTATTCGTGAACTTACAGATGAATGGTTTCTTATTCGAACAGACGCAGTTGGGGTCCTCTACAGTTTTCACTCCCTTCATTCTGTTTGAGAATATTCCTTTGGGCTAGACGTCATTCTCGAGGACAGATGTACAGTCAGCAGTTACAACATATTTGGGTAATGCGTGATTGTTATTTAAAGAAAGCAAAGTTTTGTGTAACTGGAAAACCACGCATTACCTACACGCTCTTAAACTCAGATTATTCTAACCGTCCTGCTAGGAACCTGAGTAACATTAACAAGGGAAATTCTGGGAATATTTTTTCCCGATTGTTGGCAGCATTTTCTAGTCTGATTGTTTCAACATTGTAACAGGCATTTATTCTGCCATGTTTGCTGCATCAGAAATACAAATGTAAATGTTTACAGGGACTAGTAATTCAGGATTGTGTGGGTTAAGGAGACTACAAAGAACTGTGAAGTATGAAGCAAGAGAGAGGAGAAAGGAGGTTAAGAAGAACTCCCAATACACAAATAAGAGAACCAAACCTTCATCCAATGATATATGTGAATAAGGGAAGGATACCTTCAATGTCTGCATTTTCACGACGTTCTGCTGGTGCCGTCTCGTCCTAGCAGGCTGGCGACCATCATGAAGTGAGCTTTGGCATAAATATGTATTAGAGCTGAGCTCATCTGAAAAATTTGTTAAACGGAATTAATACTTGTTTCTTAAGTCTGAACAAATGCACACACCTTTAAGATCAACACGGTGCACAGTTTTCTGTAATATGATGAATAACATACATATGGTGACAGACCGATGTTAGCGTTATGGGAAAATCTTAAATACTGTAAGTTATTTGTTCCTCCCTGTGTTTTTGAGGCTTTGATGGGCAGATTATTTAGATTGTCTGGACGAAACTTAAAGCGTGTACGTTCAGTTTGGCATAGACATGTTATTCCGACAATACCTATCACAAAGTATAAATTACCAATTCCACATTAGATCAACGACATGCATTTTGACCAGCCCAAACTGCGTGCGTGTCTTCAGCTTTTTATAAATTGCCTCTCCATTGGCTATCCTGAACTTTTCTTTGTTGGTGATTGTCGCGTTCACAGGTGGTAAATCTGGCTTGGATGAATCTTTCAAGCCATTCGATCGTGAAAACCTTGGTACTTTTCTGACAGTAACGGCACAATTTAAATATTCGGCATTATACTCGGGTAACTGTTGGTGAGGCTGCGGAATCATGTAACCCGTGGCCTGCTTCAAATCCTTCTCAAACCACGTTTAGTAACAAATGTCGCAAGGTTATCCAATTTAATCAACGCAGAACATTGCGTTGAAATGTGCAATTGCCGATCACCAAATCCTACTGTAATCTCCAATTCTCTCACACTTTCGCGATAACAACACCAGGCCCTCATCATCACTATCACGGCGATCAGTATCCACATCCGTGAGTCACAAATAATTTCTCACCATTGAAGCAGGGGTTTCAGTAGCGCGGAACTCGCCTCATGACTGTCTCGCCGGCATAGGTTATTTTGGATTTTTTCGGCGTTCTGAGAAGCCGCCCTATTTTCTAGACTTCGTTTTCGATAATTCTGAAGCCATATTTTATCCATATCTCTCGACATTTTGCGGAACAAATGCATTTCGTCATTGCGCCTGCGGAAACCACTATCTGATAATATTGTGTGAGAAATAACTGATCCGCAGCACCTATATCATAAGAGCGATAATTATTTAAAATTACTCGCACTCTGTTGAAACCTTAGATGACAGAAGCTTACCGGGCAAGGTTCTAAGCTGAAATATTTCACATAGCGATTTTCGCAGGTTCATTGCCGATTTTTCGCAATTCTTAGCACCACAATTGCCTTGTTCGTGTAGAAATGAATCACAAGACACCTCACACGACGTGTCACCACGCCGGAGTTCAGAGCTACACTAATTGTTAGCCACACGCCATAGCGATTTAAAATATATATTGGGAACTTTCGTCGCACCTTTTGTGTAGAGAATATTTATATTTTAACTTCCATGTTCTTTTAACGCCCACCTGCTCTAGTAGCCTACGCTTCAGAAATTATAGACATTTCCACGTCAAAAATGTACGTACAATATTCCGTAAGTCCCAGCGCAAACCCGTGCAGAACCCACCTTACAAGCATTCTGCTTCTTAATCAAGGGAGTGTTCTTCATGATTCATGAGCTCTCTATCAACAGCGACATTTACAGCGAGGTTCTGTAGCAATACATTAATGTTTGTTCACTTAATGCAGTCAGGAATCTTATCAGAACATGACATTACTGCGATGACAGGAACATAAATTGTTCGTAAGCATCAATGAATATACAGGTGTAGAATTAGCATTTTGAAAGTGATTTTCACCGTAACCTGAACTGGGAGGCAGCGAGGAGGAAGTGTAGCCCGTCACAATTAACTCGACCGTTATAAAATTTATTAATTCGAATCAATTAAGCGTGCAACGAGTGAGGAAGCGGACGGAAGAGTGTGTGTGACGAGAGAGCTTATTCGGTATGTAAATTCAATTTTACCCCAAGGCCCTGTGTCACTGCTTCTTTCAGCATGCCACGTGTTAGTACCTTGTATGTTTCTTGTCCCCTAATGGCAAATCCAGACACCTCGTGTGAATGTGGTGCTGATCAAGACCCAAGCCACATACTTATCTGTTCCCTCCTGGACAACCCATGCACATCACAAGATGTTTTTGGAGGAAACAACAAGGCCATCGCAGTTGCAGTTTTTTGGAAATGCTGACTGGACACAGAAATGAATGAACACTTCATTGTAACCATCAACACTATAATAATAATAATAATAATAATAATAATAATAATAATAATAATAATAATAATAATAATAATAATAATAATAATAATAATAATAATAATAATAATAGTAATAATAATAATAATAATAATAATAATAATAATAATAAGTAAATTCGTGTCCTCATCCCGAGGTGGTGCAGCTCTTTTCAGGCACACCCCCATTGGATGTGAGCTTCATGTACCATTTCAACCACATACCAGCCCTCCTGCCATTCTTAAATTTCTGGCAGGACCGGGAATCGAACCCAGGCGAACACTAAGCGTTACGCTATGGAGGCGGAAATAATAATAATATTAATAATAACAATAATAATATAAAGTTTTACGTATCATATACATAGTACGAAATACAAATTTATAATTACGAATACCATACTTGAAGAAGAAAAGGAAAAATGGAAAGAACCTTGACAAACAAGACCATTTATTTTCTTATAATTTTTAGTGTGCAATCAGTACAGCATATGTTGACGAAATTTTCAGCCGACCAGGTAAAACAATAACAGAACTAGACTTGGTTATTAGGTACGACCAAGGTGAAACGCTAGATATATACGGCTTGATAATAATCCACTCTATTCCTGTAATTTTTTAACTATTCATTTTAAATAATAATGACAAATGATTTTACGTCCCTCGAACTAGGCTTACAGTTTTATAGAGCCGCCGAGGACGTCGTCGTTCAGATTGTACTCTTCTATGCAGAAAATGTAATCTGGGAAGGCATGTTACATAAATAATAATAATTTCGTGTGGCTATTTCTAGCCGAGTGCAGCCATTGCAAGGCAGACGCTCCGATGAGGGTGGACGGCATCTGCCATGTGTAGGTAACTGCGTGTTATTGTGGTGGAGGATAGTGTTATGTGTGGTGTGTGAGTTGCAGGGATGTTGGGGACAGCACAGACACCCAGCCCCCGAGCCGTTGGAATTAACCAATTAAGGTTAAAATCCCCGACCCAGCCGGGAATCGAACCCGGGACCCTCTGAACTGAAGGCCAGTACGCTTACCATTCAGCCAACGAGTCGGACAGTTACATAAATATAGGAATGAGAATAATGTACTTAATGACGGCATTGTGGTTACCAACACAATCTCCACATATAAAATTCAAATGTTGGTTATTTTGCGTAATCACTCCTCGTTTGGCATGTTTTGCACGTTTCAGACTGTATTATGAGTAACACGCATAAAATCAATGCTTCATTTTTTCGGTGTGTCCAACCATCTGTTCGGGTATACTAGGAAAACTACGTGTGTTATCTCAACGAAAAGTTTAGACCGTACCAAATATAGAAACGTTTTAGTTACGTAATATTCGAAATCATTGAAGTTATTGGAGGTTTGAAGAAAGCAAATAATTCTAAATGTCTTCTTTGATATTGAGTTTATGAATAAATATGAATATATACAAATGGTTGAAATATAAGTAAGAAACTTTTGTTCAGTGCAAAATGTTGGTAGAAAAATAAGCCGCAAGGGGAAGCACTGAAAATTACAGGATTTGATTTGCGCACACACTACATTTCTCACAGTTAGTTGCAAGGTGCTTTTTTATTTTATTTTTAATCAAATATTAAGTTCCTGGAAAGAACGGCGTGGCAAATCCAAATGAAGAGCCTGATACCACAATAGGGCGAAACGCTGGTAATTTACAGTAACTACTGAAGAGTCCTCATGAGCTTGAATAGTTTGAAATGCTTTTCATTTGCGCTCCTTATAAACAACTAAGAATGTAGTAATGACACTGTTACCTAGAAACTAAGTACGTTAGTACAACAACAAGCCTACAGGCTGGAGTGCATCCGAAAAGAAGGCTGACAGGCGCACACGAAAAGAAGTACATAGAGTGTTGAGAAGTAATCAGTGATACTTAAACCCCGAGCCCGTCAATGACATTCTGCTGGTGAATAAGTTAGCCTATTTATAACATTTCTGATGATGTAGGTGGTAATGATAATTTTTTAAATGGATTTGTAAGTAAGTACTGTTTAAGAAATTTTGCTCTACTTATTCCCTACTTTAGATGAAACGTATCCTCACTCATTGTTAGAGAATGAAGGATTACAAAGTATCGTTCGGGTATTGCATTCCGATGGCCTATATTCTAATTTTTTTCTTTGACTACAGTGAGTAAACTGTTACTGCAAGTCTGTTTGGCAGTAATATTTTTGGATTCTTTTGACGACGAGAGATAAATTAACGAACATGTTTAGGAAAGTAAGCGAAAATGAAAACCTACAACCTGTTTTCCAGTCATTGACCGGGTCAGGGATGGAATGAATGAAGCAGATATAGGCTATTAGTACGATGGGGTCGCCACTCCCAAAGTGATTTATTAATGACTGATAGACGCTATGAAATGAGAATGGAGAGTGTTGCTGGAATGAAAGATGACAAGGAAAACCGGAGTACCCGGAGAAAAACCTGTCCCGCCTCCGCTTTGTCCAGCACAAATCTCACATGGAACGACCGGGATTTGAACCACGGTATCCAGTGGTGAGAGGCCGACGCGCTGCCGTCTGAGCCACGGAGGCTTTAGGAAAGTAAGTACGAAAGATTATTTGTTAAATAGTTGAATATGTTCCAAAGCGATACAAATAAGAATAGGCCTACTGAACCACCACATAATCACTGATATTAGGAGTAACTTGTGTAAAGTGTTATTATTACGCTAAATACGGTTATGGAAAATACTCCACGTGGACCACCAGCGCTGTACTTCCTACTTATTATGTTCTGTATGCACTAATGATGTATGGGATATCTACGAAAGGCGCACTATATTCATTTACACTTTTTTTTACGTCAGGGTGTCGTTCACATTTCACTTTTACGTGTAATTAGTGTCTTGTTCCAGCGTTTGGTTGTAGAACACGCACAGGAGCCAAATAATGCACTCGTCATAGCCATTTCATAACATCACTGCCAGCGTAGGAACAGACAACATGGAAAGCAACCGTCAGGGACAGCGCTATACGACTTTGTTGCTATGAAAAGAAGACATGAACACTGCAGAAATTCATCGGTGCTTGGTGGCAGTCTGTGGAGAACATCCGCCGTCACGGAAAACAGTTCACAACTGAGTGGAGGGTTGGAAAACAGGGCGCACATCGGTGGACAGGAGAACCAGTTCTGGGAGGAATGTGACAGTGTCAACACCAGACAACATTGCTCGGGTCGAACGGGCCATCCAAGGAAACAAATGCAACACATTTACGGAAATGGAGGCAGCCACGGGAATTAGCCGGAACACCTGCAGCGGATCGTGCACGGCCACTTACAGTTGGGGAAGGTGTCATCCACATGGGTGACTAGACTCTTGTCTGCAGACGAAAAGCAGAGGCGTGTGGACGTGTGCAGAGAACGTTTACAACGCCATGATCAAGATCCAGCCGACTTCATGGCTAGGCTTTTGACTGCTGATGAGACATGGCTCCATTACCACGAGCACTGTTTTCCAACCTTCTACCCAGTTTTAAACTGTTTTCCATAACGATGCATATTTTCCACAGCCTGCCACCAAGCGCCGATGAATTTCTGCAGTGATCGCGCCTTCTTTCCATAGGAACCAAGTCGTATAGCGCTGTCCCTGTCGGTTGCTTTCCATGTTGTCTGCTCCTACGCTGACAGTGTTGTTATGAAATGGCTATGGCGAGTGCATTCGTTGGTCCCTGTACGTGTGCTGCTACCAAACGGTGGAACAAGACACTAGTTACACATCGTCACCTCCAAAAGTGAAATGTGATCCGTACCCGGACGAACAAAAACTAAAGTGTAAAACAATACAGTACGCCCTCGTAATAACTTATTTCACAGGGTATTAGATCATAATACGAAGAAATAACCACCGGATAGCCACTCTCTGCATGTTCCTCAGAGCTTCTCGTCTAATGCAACCCCATGCGTTAGTAAGCCTCGTTTTCGAACGCATAGTAATATGCTGGTATTTGGTACAGTACCAATATAGTTGTTGTCAACATATCGACGATGGCTGGTGTGTTGAGCAACAACGAATACAGAGGCATTAATATATGAATAATTTGGTGGGAATGCAGCCGAAGCTCGCAGACGGTATGGGCAGGAATTTCTAAATAGCCAATTCCTGTTACACTGAAGAAAATGGAAATTGCAACACCCAGAAGGAGTGGTGCTACATTGCTGCAATTGAACATGCAGGACGAGTGTTCGGTTGTGATTCGATGATTACACTTTAAGGTCCCTCTAACTGCAAGCTTGGACAACAATCAATACAGGATGTGCCCACCACGAGCTGCATACATACATTGATGAATTCGTCGAGGCATGGAGTCAATAAGGCCCTGGATCGCTTCCTGAATAATTGTGACCCATGCTTGCTGCACTGCACGGGTCAGTTGTTCCAAAGTTGTGGGTGGCTGAGGACGGTTGGCCAGTTGTTGACCCATCATGTCCCACACATGCTCAATAGGACTGAGGTCCGGGGATCTGGCGGGCCATTCTAAGGTTGTGTTTTTGTGGAGAGCTTCTCTGGGGATGCGTGCAGTGTGAACCCGGGCATTGTCCTGCTGAAACATCCCATTAGCAATATTCGCCATCATAGGGACAACCACTGGATTGAGTACCCTATCAACGTACTGTCGAGCAGTCATAGTGCCCTCAACAAGCACTAATTGTGATTTCACATTAAAACCAATAGCTACCCAGACCATAATGCTTGGTGCTGGCCCTGTGTGCCTCTCGACAATAAGATCTGGGCGGCCCCTCGCCCCGGTACGTCGGCGCACACGATTCCGGCGATCACTACTGGCAAGACAGAAGTGCGATTCATCACTAAAGACGACCCTATGTCATTCGTTGACCCACCTCGATCTTTCTCGACACCAGGCCA
The DNA here is from genome assembly GCF_040414725.1 of Anabrus simplex. Lineage (NCBI taxonomy): Eukaryota > Metazoa > Arthropoda > Insecta > Orthoptera > Tettigoniidae > Anabrus > Anabrus simplex. The sequence continues at coordinate 636,568,521 of NC_090265.1, read as the reverse complement.
GCCTTACACGTCGCTGTTGTGGGGTCAATGGAACACCTTCTGCAGGGACACGGGCTCGTAAGCCAGCTGCACGCAGGCTATTACCAACTGCTTGTTGTTTAACGTGGGGTGCCACGGCTGCTCAAATTTGCGCTGCTGTTGCATGGGGCTCCATCCGGGCCATCCGAATGATGCGGCGATTCTCTCTCACAGTTGTCCGTCGCGCTGGGCCTGGGCCAGGTCTACGAGTGTGGGTACCTTCAGTTGACCACTGCGGCCATACACGTTGTACCGTAGATGCCTGTCGGTCAACACGTGCAGCGACAGTCCTTAGCGATAATCCAGCCACACACAGCCCATTTATCCGAGCCCTCTCAAACGGTGACAGTTGTTGATAGCGCGATCTTCTCTGTCGTCGAGGCGTTTTTGACGGGGAACACTTCACTGCACAGACTGCAAGTCAACTACGCTACACCAGAGTCCGTATACTGGAGTTTATTCCTCCGCGACCAATCACGTAGGGAGACCTGTAGCAACAATCCAATGGGTCCAAAACTTTGATCGTTTACATACCTACATGGCTTCGTTCCATATCTTGAAAATCAACACAAACGACCAGTGCCTTCATGGTGTTGCAATTTCTATTTTCTTAAGTGTACATACGTATTCGCCGAACAGAGTTGCAATTAAGAGCTAATGGATCGTTCAAGGCACATACAAGGAACGTTTTTTTTGTTTTTTTTGTTTTGTTTTTTGTAGAGTGGAATGTCCATATGTGTATAAATTAATCAGTTATTTTACTTTTATTTTCTGCATCATTGGCGATTTTACAAATGACTGCTATTTATTTCACTTTCGAAATACAGCACGTTGCTGCGCTCCTTTGTAACCCACCGATCAGGCATCCCATTCATCATTAGTGCATACGGGACACTTATAAGTAGAAAGTAAGGGGTTGGAGAGCTACCTGTTATGCAATATACGTAACTGTTAACGTAAGCAGAATTAACTAGTCTCGAACTCAACTGCCAGCGCAAAATCATCAACAGCCCTTACCTCCTTTGCGGTATTAAAAACTGTTTCCTCTGTTTCATCTCTTAATGTTAATGTTAATCGAACAATCAGCATCTCTTGTACAGTCGAGTATTTCACAACTTATCCGCATATGGAGCATAATCTATTACGTTACCTATATACTTCGATCTCGTGTTTCAGTAGCTCATTGCTGTTAACATCTAGGTCACCCACCTGCAAATGAATGCTAACCTAATACACAATATTGTCGTGAGGTCCAACTCGTAGCGTAGAGTAAGAAAAAAAAGCATGTCATGGCTTATTATTATTATTATTATTATTATTATTATTATTATTATTATTATTATTATTATTATTATTATTATTATTATTATTAGTTTCAGAGCAATACAAATACAAAGCTAACTGGGGCAACAAACCAAACTAAATGCAATTATTCTGTAGCGAGCCACCGGAGACCACAAGTCCCTTATACAAATTTACTCAGAAGGTAAAAAATGAAATGGCATATGGCTTTTAGTGCCGGGAGTGTCCGAGGATATGTTCGGCTCGCCAAATGCAGGTCTTTTGATTGGACTACCGTAGGCGACTTGCGCGTCGTGATGAGGATGAAATTGAAGACGACACATAAACCCAGCCCCCGTGCCAGCGAAATTAACCAATGATGGTTAAAATTCCCGACCCTGCCGGGAATCGAACTCGGGACCCCTGTGACGAAAGGCCAGCACGCTAACCAATTAGCCATGGAGCGGGACACTTGGACAACGTCGGAAAGTCTCTCGTTGGAGTTCGCGTTCACCCTGTATGGACCCTCCATATTTCATATTAAGAATTTATTAAAGAGAATCGAACACACGCCAAAACAGCGGTAAAGACCTGTGTAATTCCCTAAACAATTGCTGTGGACTGCATATGTGTACGTATGTATGTAATTATCAGGTAGTAGCGAATCAGTTGACTACGCAGTTTGAGTCACGTAGCTGTCAGCTTGCATTCGAGAGACCGAGCTCAATAGGTGCAGTCGCTTAAGTGCGGCCAGTATCCAGTATTCGGGAGATAGTAGGTTCGAACCCCACTGTTGGCAGCCCTGAAAATGGTTTTCCGTGGTTTCCTATTTTCACACCAGGCAAATGCTGGGTCTCTACCTTAATTAAGGCCGACGTCACTTCCTTCCCACTCCTAGCCCATTCCAATCTCTTCGTCGCCATAAGACTTTTCTGCATCGGTGTGACGTAAAGCAAACTGTAAAAAGTAAACGGATGACAAATTAAGCAGATGACTAATCAGTTACGAAATTAGGTTTCAGGGAGGTATAATTTTAATTGGCTACTGGCAATAGGATTACTGCAATTGAATGAGTAAGGTAGCAGACCATATTTAGACCATGAATATTATTGTTTGGCCTACATCGCCATGTGGGAGGCCGATCGAGGTTACGACGCTGGTAAGATGGGATTATTAGAGCCGGTGACCTTCTAGAACGCTACAGGAATGTTTATCTTACGCAACTCGAGTATCTTCACTGTTCTTTATGTCTCGTGTTCTCTCGGCTTGTAACAAGGGGCGGAGACCACTTTCCGATACAGTCCGCCCTTTATGTAGTGACACAATGATATGGACACTTCTACAAACTGCATGACAGACTCGCCTCTCTTCTACTTGTTTATTGTGTGTAATTTTACACTAATCATCACATTCCTCTACAATGGTACACCTCTGAATATTTTGCACCTACGTTCAATTCTAGTAGAACCAGATGCAGGAAATGTCTTGTTCTGGGTAGCAGTGCAGTAGCTATCCTAAGATGATCATTATTCGAACGCGGGTGAAATGAAAAGAAGCAAAATCAAACTTGTAGTGTTACGTGGCTGTTGAAATCGTGATTACAATCGAGATCTCCAGTTTTACATGGAATCCGAACCAGAGGGATGTGATTTTTCATTTCAAAAAATCTCCACATGTACTAACTTGAAGAAATGGGAGACGGTCGTCTTGATGGGAAGCCAGTATCGATGCCACTCGGCTATCACGACTGCCCCCCTACTCTCACAACACTAGGCACAATGCATTTTTTGAAAAATAAAGTCACGATCCGGTAGTTCGGATTCTATGAAAATAGGGTCCATATCAATAGTGGGCGTGCTGGTGAATGGCAGGAGAACTGATATGTTAAGGTTTGCAGATGGTATTGCGATGATTTAAAGAAAGTACTGAATGGGGTGGAAACACTTCTCACCGTCCAGCACGGTATGAAGATCAAGGGAATGAAAACAAAGATGTTGGTCTGTAATGAGCAAGAGGACAGAAGTGCATCCTTCAGAGTCACACTAGAAAATTATGTTGTGGAAGAAGTGGCAAAAGTGTCTTACTTGAGGAGTAGAATAACAAGAAACGGTCGAAGTAGACGAGAGATAATTAGCCGCATAATGCAGTCAAAAGACGGTTTCAATTCAAAGGAAAGCTTGTTTATATCCACTAACGTCAATAACTATAATAATAATAATAATAATAATAATAATAATAATAATAATAATAATAATAATAATAATAATAATAATAATAATAGCGTGTGGCCTCTGGAGAGGCCTGGTGCAGGTCTTTCGATTCGACGCCCGTAGGTGACGTGCGCGTCGTGATGAGGATGAAATGATGTTGAAGATGGTACATATACCCAGTCCCCCTGCCAAGGGAGTTAACAAATTATGGTTCAAATTCCTGACCCTGCCGGGAATCGATCCCGGGATCCCTGTGACCAAAGGTCAGCACGCTAACCATTTAGCCATGGAGTCGGACAATTTGGAACTAAAAATAGCTGCTACTGAATGTTACCTCCTGGACGGTATCATAGTCTGTCAGGTCAGGAGATTTGTTACGGTGAAGGAGATGTTCGGAGAAGGTGAGGGGGTTGGTGGCCGTGGCCTAAACTAGGAACTGCCGATATCGCTTTAGTGCAGGAGGATGGACAACCACGGGAAACCATTCTCAGGACAGCAGACGGTGAGGATCAGCCCCTCTCCGTTTCCCAAATACAGAGGCCATAGAGCCACGGTAGAGCCACGGCCACTCCTCCTCTGTTCAGTTGGTCGATCGGAGTGCAGAGCTGTCAGACCACGGACCAGCCGTAGCCGTTTTTAGGCCGAGACCTACTCTGCGTCTGCCGACCGTAAGAAAGAGGTTAATGAAGGCACATGTGTTGGAGTGTTGCCTTGTATGGCTGTGAGACGTCGACAGTGGGAGCATAGAGAAGAGGAAACATGAATCTTTGGAAACATACTCCTACCGGAAGTGTTCAAAATCAGCTGGATGGACAGAGTAATGAATGATGATGTGCTCGCTAAAGCAGGAGAATCGAGGTGTCCGGCGTCAGATGCAGATTAGACGGGACCGACTGGTAGGCCATCCGCTGCGCCATAACACAATGATAACAACAATAGCAAAGGACTGCATAGAAATCGGCGAGGAAGACCGCATCTGGAATAGTTTTTGTCTATATGGGCCCCTCAATCCTGAGGATCGTGATCTCTGGAGATATTTCTTTGTACCCGTTTCCATCCTCCACGGTCTTCTGCTATACGGGTAGACTGGATGAACGTTGTCTTTGTTGAATGTTTTATGCCATCTGTTCAGCGTATAGGCGCTCGCCCACGCTCCCTCTTTTCAGGCACGTTTCCCAAGATTATGTGCTTTTCAAGGCTTCCTTCTCCACGACGCATAATATGACCAAAGAATTGGAGAATCCTCTGTTGACATTTTGCCGATAACCTGGTACTGATGTTCAGCTTCTTGAGGATGGTTTCGTTGGTTCGAAATGCTGTCCAAGGAATGCGAAGCATTCTTCTCCAGCACCACATCTCGAATGAGTTTATCTTATTCAAATCTGAAGCTCGTAAAGTCCACGTTTCAGCACCATAGAGGAAGATAGAGAATACCAGTGTCGGTACTAGTCTCATCTTTAGCTTTACAGAATTGGAGCGATCCTTCCAAATATGAGATATCTGAGACATGATATTCTTGGCCATGGCAATCCTTCTCCTGATCTCTATTTCACAGCTGTTGTTGCCGTTGGAATACACGAGCCAAATAATGTCAGATACGATGTGTGCAAAACTACATGGAAATGAAAAGGAAGGCCGAAATACGAAAAGAATGGAAAACTGCTGCAAATCAACCCATGGATTGAGAACCGAAGAATAAGAAAAAATCAATAGTCACGTAAAACGGACGTACCTTTTACTATGTCACGTAGAGGGCTACGAAGCGCAGGTGTCAAATATACGTGGCAGCTCATTCCATTCCCCGTGAGGAGGTCAAGACATTTAGAAATCGTATTTCTACTTTTGGGCAAGCATTTGTCCATCGGCCTAAACAGAAATGAGCACCAGTTTAATTGTTGGGGACAAAGACAGTCGACCATAGGACTAATTGGAGTTACGGACAGTGGAAGTATTTATCTTCCACTCGAAAAAGGTTTTTCTTGTACTTTATGGGCATAGCGTTGCATGTTTTCTTTTGTATGTAATGTGTTCCATTTGTCTGCCTCCTTGGCTGAATGGTCAACGAAGTCGCCTGCATTTCAGAAGATCCTGGGTTCGATTTTTGGCCGGATCGGGGATTTTAACGTAGATTAATTCCTCTAGCTGTGGGGCTAAGTGTTTGTGTACGTATTAACACACATCCTCATATACAAACACGAACAGGGACACAAGCCAACAGCCGTAGCCGTGTTGAAATACCGGATCCCGTGAAATCTCCGAAGTTAAGCAACACTGGGCGTGGTCAAGATTTGGATGGGTTGCCACGCGCTGTTGGTGGGGGGGGAGGGTGGAGGGGAGAGGGTAAGGGAATAGAGGAGCGTAAACTCCGGCTCAGGCACACCTCTGCGGAGGTTCCGACCTGCCTTCGGGCAGAATACATCCTTACCTTTACAGGGACACAAAATAGTGAATACATACCTTGACATAATACTGGCGTCAGGGAAGACATTCCGCCATAAAAAGGACCGTGCCGAACCCAAACTGGGAGAAGACCAGGAGAGTTCGTTAACCACTCTAACGATTCCTAGTTCAAAACCCTCCCCAGTTACATTCCTACAAACCACATTCCACACATGCATCGTTTCTACCTCGGATTAAATGTACAAAATTCGAAAGTAACTTCAGTTCCAATGTTTGTTTGTTTGTTTGTTTGTTTGTTTGTTTGTTTGTTTGTTTGTTTGTTTGTTTGTTTGTTTGTTCGCTTGTTTGTTTGACATACAGGCGGCTGCCTCTATGGCGTCAAATAAAAATGCCCATGAACAAGGAACATACCTGTCTATTCCTCTCGTAGTTCAATTACCTAATGGATACTGCAAATAGCCAACCTGCAAGAATATCCCGGTCTTGAATACCTAAAATAATGGCCGAGAGGATTCATGCCGTTGACCACTGGCCACCTCGTAATCTGCAGGCCTTTGGGTTAAGCAACTATTTCTTGGTTGGCTAAGATCCATCAGAGATGTAGTCTACCGACAGAAAGCTGACGTATTTGAGCACCTTCAAATACCACCGGTCTGAGCCAGAATAGAACCTGGGAAGTTGGTGTCAGAAGGCCAGTGCCTCAACCGTATGAGCCACTCAACCCGGTCACAGATGTAGTACCATAGGTTTTGTTTGTTTCTGAAAGAATAGTTTCAGGACCATTAATGTCCTAAGCCTCTAAAATAGTCGAGAAAAACGTTTCACTGACCAACATTGAAGTCTCTTCTACCTGTTCTCTTGCCACGTATCTTCAGCAAAATGACATTTATTGTTGTTTTGATGCAGTCCTACTTGCCACCCTATCCTGTTCTTATTTTTTCATTTCTACGTAACTACTACATCCTACATCTGCTTGTCATATTCATACCTTGGACTACCCCTACCGTTCTTACCTCATACACTTCCCTCAAAAACCAACTGAACAAGTCCTGGGTGTCTTAAGAAGTGTCCTATCATTCTATCTCCTCTTCTCGTCAAATTCAGCCAAATCGATCTACTCTCACCAATTCGATTCAATATCTTTTCATTCGTTATTCGATCTAACCTTCAGCGTTCTTCTGTAACATTGCATTTCAAAAACTTCTATTCTCTTTCTGAGCTAGTAATTGTCCTATATTTCACTTCCATATAAAGTCACGCTCCATAGGAAAATCTTCCAAAAAATCTTTGTAATTCCTATATCAATGTTCTAATAATTAATAATGTTATTTGCTTTACGTCCCACTAACTACTGTTACGGTTTTCGGAGACACCGAGGTGCCGGAATTTTGTCCCACTGTTCTTTTACGTGCCATTAAATCTACCGACACGAGGCTGACGTATTTGAGCATCTTCAAATACCATCGGACTGAGCCAGGATTGAACTTGCCAAGTTTGGGTCAGAAATCCAGCGCCTCAACCGTCTGAGCCACTCAGCCCGACATCATCAATGTTCTAAATGAGCGACTTTCTTGTCTTAAAAAAGACCTTCCTTGCTTTGTGCTAGTCTGTATTTTATGTCCTCCTTACTTCTGCCGTTGTTAGTTATTTTACTACCCAAGTAACAATATTCATCTACTTCCTTTAAGATTTCATTTCCTAATCTAATATTGCTTCACCTAACTTCGTTCGACTGCACTCCATTATTTTTGTTTTTAACTTATTTATTTATTTACATCACACGACAAACCACCACAGGCAGTACTAAAACAATTGCATAAAAAGTAACCCGTAAACGAAGGGTAGAAGATCTAGTGTATTTATAAAGTACACACACCAGTATATAGATTCAAAGATTATTTATTAGACCGATTTCATACTCTCTACATGAATGAGGAAGTTGATCACAAAGCAGCAAGCCTCTCTCCTGACATAACAGCTTTGTTTTTGAAGACAATGGAAGCTGCTGCTCGTGGTATACCGTTAAAGATCAGCCGCAGGGGATACGTTACGTGTGCATCCTCTAAATCCGTAACAAGCCATCCCATCTTCCTTGCTTGCGATCCCGTTACACATCCGCCTGTTGCCGTGCGGCCTTGCACTGCAATCGACGGGCAGAGCAAGGTAGCTCCAACATTCTCCCTGCCATCACGACCAGCCGGCAGGTTGCGACCTTGCACAGACATTCATAAATAAAGTTCTTTATGAAGCACTAACACCTTTTATGAAAAACCGTAACTGTATCTGTACTCTTCCCGTCACGATTCACCTATACTCTTCTCGTTGTTATAAACATGCCTTATATAGACCGTAACATAGCCCTAAGGTGACTAGGTAAAATTGTAAATGTGGAGAAGGACTTTGTCTTACTAAGGCGAAGGAGAATAATAGTACTTGTCTGAAGTTTTAACTCCTTCATGCCCAGGCCTTCAAGAAGTAAAACATACCACTAAATAGCAGTAATTTAATAATATAAAAAGTATGAAATTGGCGCTCAGAAATAATACAGTACCTAACAAATGTTTAAGACACCAGCGAAAATGTTAATGAACTTCTAGACCTACATATATCGTGTGAGTGGTCTGCAAATACTTCTGGCTTGTTCGTGTTGGCATGCAACTCATAAAAAAATAACCGTTGAAATATCGAATGAAGCTTATGAGTTATAATTTTTCAAACATTTTTGAAAACCCATCAAACTGCCCCACTTTTGGGTGTAAAGGCCACAATTTTTGCTAAACTGGAGCAGGTATTTTGGCTACATAACTTTGTTTCTAAATGACAATCCAATAGAGTGTATATTTCCGTAAAAGTCGAAAGATGAAAGCATCACATGGTCGTTGTTTCAGTATTTTTTACGACACTCACTTCCCAGTTCGCACGGCGACTGTAACCTCAAAGATAAGACGCCAGTCAGTGATAATTCCCCATGTGTAACATGTAATCGACCTCTGTGATCTGTTGAGCGAAGCCTGTACTACGTGAGGAGTTTAAGTTCGGTGACTAACTCATTCCAAATATTTTTCAAGCATTTCTAAGCATTTCTTAGTGCGGTGTTGTCCGGCACCGTAATGTAATGGGCGTGTCAGCCGGCGGCCCCGTGTTCCATTCCCGGCTGGGTCAGGGGTTTTTAATTGTAAATGATTAATATCCCTGGCCTGGGGAGTGGGTGTTTGTGTCGTCCTTAACGTTCCTTTCCTCACATTCAACACTTTACACTTCCGCCACTTACACAATACACGCAGGTTCCTCACATATGGTGCAAGTAGGGGCAAAAGATCTGCATAGATCGACCCCCGAACAAATAGCATTTTAAAAATGTACTGTGTTAGTTTTTATTACTTATGTGCGATATTTCAAAAAGAATATTCCCAAAAGAAGAAAGATCATATGATACTTCCATATTTCGGCTTTTGTGTAAATATACACTCTATTTAATAATAATTTACAAAAAATAAAGTACCCCTATACCTTGTGTAGTTTAGTAAACAGGAGGGCCTTCACACCCAAAAGTTGGGCGGTCGGTAGATGCAGATTGGGTCTCGGCCCATAAGTGGCCACGGCTGCTCCGTGGTCCAACAGTTCTGCACACTGACCGGCCAACCGAGCAGAGGAGGGGTGGTCACGGCTCTACCGTGGCTCTATGCATCTGTATACGGGAGATGAGACAGGGCTGGACCTCACGGCTGACCCAAACCGTCAGCTGTCCTGAAAATGGTTTTCCGTGGTTTTCCATTCTCCTGCACTAAGGCGAATGCCGGGACAGTTCCTAGTATAGGCCACGGCCGACAAACCCCCTCACCTCTCCGAGCACCTCCTTCAACGTAACAAATCTCCCGGCCTGAGAGACGGCGTCACCGTGTAAGAGGCCCGCCTCCCCCTTCAGGGAGGAATGAAAGCATTTTAGTAGTAGTAAGTGGGGCATTTTTATACGTTCTCAAAATGTTCGAAAAATTATAACTGTTAAACTTCATTCCAAATTCCAACGGTTGTTTCTCATAAGTTGTATATCAACACCAATTAGGCACAAAATATTTTACAGACCAATTCGTGCAATAACTGTAGGACCAGGAGTTCATTAACTGATTTTCGCTGGTGGTCTTAAATTTTTGTTAAGTACTGTATACAACATTTTTGTCGTATTTTCCTTTGACAACGCCATTTTCTCGAAATTGTGCAAATGTATGTTTGTTTTTTTCTGTACCACCACGCTTCAAGTGGTGTGGTAGTCTCTCTCTTCTCTTCCAAAGGCAGAGAGCGGACCCATTTTGTACGAACCTGAGTCTTATTTGTACCTAAGCTGCTCATCTCCTCCTTGTGAATTTTTAAGGCTGGTGGACGGAACTCTTGAAATATGTCTTTTTATGGGACGTTGGGCTTTTCTTTTCTTAAATCTCAGAGCAACTACTACGCCTTCGTCGCTAAAGGAAAAGTAAATTCGTGTCCTCGCCCCGCGATAGTGCAGTTCTTTCCAGGCACACCCCCAAATGAGCTGCATGTACTGCACCCATCAGACCGATCCTGCCTATCGTAAATTTCTGGAAGTACCTGGAATTGAACCCGGGCCTCCGAGGACGGCAGCTAATAACGCTATTACGCTACGGAGGCAGACACTTCATCGGTTAATTCTTGATGAAACACAGTCCTTCAGACCCATTTTAGCCTGTTCATTTGGACTAGCGTTCTTTCTTACTTCTTCTTTCACTTTTTCCACACCCTAGTGAGGTTGTAGGTTCGAACTGTATCACACTTGCGGACTTGTCTCTATTTTGTGGTCGCATGTCCTTCCTAACGTCAACTATGTAGAAGGATGTGAATTGATTCAATATTGCGCATTACTCTAGTGGTTAGTAGTGGGGTGCATTGTGTGTATATGAAGAGGAGCATGTTGGGAAGAACATAAGTACTCAGTCCCTGAGTTAGGGTGTAATACTGACCGTATTATGCGCAAACTGACATTTGCTCATTGTTTCTTACATTTATTACCTACAACTGATGCAGTAAATATTAAGCATGTTATTTATTTGTAATTCTTAATGCTGTTTTTAATAAACTGAGTGAAAAGAGAAAGGATCAACTGAAAATTTACGAATTTGTTTCAATTTCACTATATTTAAAATGGTATGTGTATACTATTTTGAATGGATAACGATCCATCCCCAAACTCTAAAATAAATTAAACATAAGCAATATTGTTACAAAACTTTCACGCCATGTTGTGTAACTAAACCTACATGAATTTGGAAAAAATATAAACCTCTGCAATTCTTTTATATATTGAAAATATTCATTTCTTTCTCTGTTGTACAATTACTTCTGGTGGAAATGACTTTTTTTTCGAACTCACCGATTCAGTTAATATCCTCTGTATATGTATTCTAACAGTTGCACTACCAAGCAAGTGGCCGCGCGATTTGGGTCACGTAGCTATCAGGTTGCATTCGGGAGATGGTGGGTTCGAATCCCATTGTCGGCAACCCTGACAATGGTTTTACGTGCTTTCCTATTTTCACACCAGGCAAATTCTGGGGCTGTACCTTACTTAAGGCCACGGTCGCTTCCTTCCCACTATTAGCCCTTTCCTATCCCATCGTCGCCATAAAACCTATCTGTCTCGGTGCGATGTAAAGCAAAGTTTAAAGAATGTTGGAGTTCATATTAACATTTATTTTTCCTGAACTGTTGTACAATCGAAATATTTTGTTATCAGTACACCTTACAGTCCTCCATTTACTTATATTTAGAGTTATATGAAGCCAACGGCGGTTAAAGCACCGTATGATCTCCGAAATTAAGCAACACTGGTTATAGTAAATAGTTCTCGTAAATGTGGAAAACATCACGTTGTGTTAGCTAGGGGAAAAGCGGAAAAGATTTGAACAGTAAACTTTAGCTCTGAATACCTGAATAGCGATTTCGTGGCCTAGCTCAGAATACTAGATCATAAAGGTCTAGGATAGGGTAAAGAACTTATGCCTTCTTCGAAACATATTGTTACAACAGTTTTAAACGTTAAATTATGAAAGTTGTTATCTGTTTTATTAACTTATCTATGACTGCCCTGAACCACATCCTACTGTCATGTAAGATGTACTCCCAGAAACAGAAATATCTGTACTCTTCTATAATGAAGTTAAATACCCCACTACCAACCTCAGTTGTTATCCTCTTATCTAACGTAACTCCACAATTATGCGCTACAATTTTTCAATATTTATCAGACTGTAGTACGAGTATTAAGTTATAAATTACGACTCTTTTTCAACCACGAAGATTTATAAATGTATGCTGTATCACTGTGTAAGTTCTGGCCGCATGGTCTTCCGAGGCCGATTTCCATTAGTAGTTGTAAAACATAAAACTAATCTACAAAAAGTGACTCATCGGCAGATGCATTCGCGCATTCATATAGCAATCTTATATTTAAACCTTCATTAGCATATCAAAGACCTGCAGAAAGTGTACTTGAGGAAGTTCTTCATGTGAATTAATCCTGTTATTATAGAATATAATGCGATGAACGGCCTTCTGCCTAGTAAATCTCTGTTTACATGCACCAGCTTCAGAAGAATCCTCTTCTTGTTTGTTATCGAGCAGCACTAAAGTCAGATTTACCGATGCAGAAGAAATACATCGTCATTTACCTTGATTAAGCGGAATGAAGTCCTCTATATATAGACGTATCCCTTTTTTGTGCAAAATTTATCCTTGATAAATATCATACCACTCCTTTGGCCTTGTAAGAGAACATACCTATTCATAATCAATGTACTTACCTTCATTTTCATCATCAAAACAACTATTTTTAGAAGGTATTCCAGGCATAGGCAGAGCTGTTATTCTCACCATGTGTGAAGTTTGCTACGTAGCTTTAATTACAGCATTAAACCGTTCTTATTCTTAGATTATAACTGTAAACACTTTCTCTCAGAATTTTAATTTGTTTAATACATTAAAATATTAGTTACCTTTCCTCTTATTATAACCGGCTCCTATCTCTTAGTCAATCCACTTTTCAGAACAACTCCTTGGTATTCACTACGCCAGGCTGTGGAATACCCTCCCTGTGAACGTTAGAGCCATCATGACTTCAAGAAATTCGCCTTAGACATTAACTGGGAACACCTATCGAAGTATAACCTAGCTACATTGGAAAGAGTGAAGGCCATGTATCTTAAAAATATTCTCAGCCTAGCAAAAACGCTTCTTCGAGACTAACCTATGAGCTCACAAGACAACCGCTCTAAAAAGAACTTCGACTAAAAATACAATTGACTTCTACGACACAATACCAAGCTTTACGTCAAGAATTGAAGGATAAAAAAATTGAATATATGGATAGATTTTTACCAAAACAGATGGCATGATGACGTCAAAATGGATGAATTGTGACTACGAATTGCGGCATACATAAATGTTCATAAAGCCATTGAAAAGGGCACGCAAAACAGTATGTCTACGAAATCTACGATATCGATATCTCGAATCACGTCGGGAGCAAAATTTTATTTCGAGTTATCGCAATTTCGAGATATAGAGAATATCGATTTTGAGCATGTATAGCACATATTGAATCATACGGGCTTATACTGAATACATATTTTTTAACAAACTCTATTTCACGGCATCACATTTATTAAAACCCCTATTAGAGTAACGTTTTAGAAGACAGTAGTACATACAATAGTGAAACAAGAAACATACCTCGGTTAACACCTTTGGAAAAAAAATCCGTTAGTTTCTTCTATTTATTACTGTTAACCTTTCCTCCCCTCTCGCTGAAACTTCTCGTCAATACCACGCAGCCGAGATTCGTAAATAGAGCTTGTCATCCGCGACTCTGGGGGTTGCTTTCGTAGGTGAGCGGTAATTAATTCACACCCGAGGAACAGCGAGGCTTCGCCAATTTTCCGATCTCTATAAGTTTTAGTTTTGTTGTTCCCGTCATATTAGCTTCCAGCATCACTGTAAACCTTTTTGTACTTGTTGACTGACCGAGCTCGATAGCTGCAGTCGCTTAAGTGCGGCTAGTATCCAGTATTCTGGAGATAGTAGGTTCGAACCCCACTGTCGGCAGCCCTGAAGATGGTTTTCCGTAGTTTCCCATTTTCACACCAGGCAAATGCTGGGGCTGTACGTTAATTAGGGCCACGGCCGCTTCCTTCCCACTCCTAGCCCTTCCCTGTCCCATCGTCGCTATAAGACCTGTGTCGGTGCGACGTAAAGCAAAAAAAAAAAAAAACCAACTTGTTGACGGTTCCTCACAAACCATAAACGCCGTATCGCACAGTTAATGTTGCATAAAATTGGAGTTACAGAGCAGTTTTTGCTTCAAGGGTGGAAATGTTTTCTTCGAGAAATTGAGAAATTCGTTTAACCGAATTTCGAGATGTAGAGAAATAAATACACATGAAGAATAGGACAAAGGCTCGGGAAATTTAAGTTACTTCGAGATATTCGAGTAATGGAGGTTCGAGATATCGAGGTTCGACTGTGATTGTAATTTATTGATGCCCGGTAGCTGTCTGCTGGGTCATTAGCCCGGAGGCTGGATGGATCATCAAATGGCGCCACCAGAGGATATACGTTTACAGGGGAATAGCAAATGAGGTGTACTAGGCATTTTGAGGAGAGAGGTAATTTGCCATTGCTTTCCTTATCTGGTGAGTAAGTACTATTGCAGCACAACTGCCCCTATTAATAGGACGTTCCATAACATTCGGATATAGGAGTCGTGCTTCATCTTCCATTACTCAGCACGACCAATACATCAGCAGCTTTCATACTCTCAAAACCATAAATGAAACCGATGCTTCAGTGAAAACTACGTTTCCATCCGACCTGTGTCAAAACATACATGCAAAAAGTACTTCATACCTCATATTTTATCTATATAGGCCGAAGTTTAATAATCTACTAAACGTTTTCCATCTCACTCCCGAGTTAACTCGGATGTCAACATGTCATGTGCTGTTCCAAACGCGAGTCAACTCGGATTTCAAGCAATGCGCTCTTCTGCACTTCCGAGTTCAGTCTGACGCTGTAGTTTTGCTTTCATCACATGCTCTGTTAAGACTTCGGACGATTCACAAATAGCCTTACCGTATGTTGACGATGTGTCCTATGTTTTTCTTACATAGCTCTCTTCTGAGACGGCTGCGCATAAATGTAAATAAAACATGAAGGAAGATTAAATTTTAGAAATTTTAGGGAAAGAAGATGAGCCTGACGTTTACAGTGAAGAAAAGTTATAGTGAAAAAATCCACTGTCAAGTTGTGATAAAAGAGTAGAGACAAAACTGTTACTAAGATTGTCGTTCTATGACTGTTAAGTAGCTGTTAATATACAAGGTATATTTAGCCTATACAAGGTATTTTTAGCCTATTTCAGACATTATTGAAACATCCAGAATTTTGTTAACACATTGCTTTACGTCGCACCAACCACATAGGTCTTACAGCGAGGATGGGATAGGAAATGGCTAGGAAAGGGAAGGCCACGTCCAGAAAATTATGGTACAGGCAAACCCCGTTATACGCGGATTCGTTATCAGCGATTTCGCATATACGCGATTTCGGTTTTAAGTCTAGTGCTGCAATCTGTTAACAGTACGTGAAAGTTACTATGGCTCAAGGTGGGTACAGACATGCGTGCCGAACTCTGTAACGTACACTACGTCGCACGCCAAGGTTAAACGAGCCAAGCACGTCTCTACGCGCATCTTCTGTCGTGTTTGTCGAGACGTGAATCGTCAGTTCCAGTCAGTAGAGCTGTAAAAATTGCACTTGGCAGATTTCGTTTTAAAACGCCGGATAAAAGGAAAGAAAGTGTTCCTGTCGATGGAATGAAGCGTGTACAAAAATCGCATTCATTAGAAACAAATTTAGAAATTTTGGATCGCTGTGAGAAAGGTGAGCCTATTGTTGACATCCAGCGTGCTTCGGGACTTAGAGAATCCACTGCGAGAACTATTCGTGACGATGCGGAACCGGCTCGAAAACCTGGTCAATCTTTAACTAACTTAAGTGTGACTAGAGTAACCAATTCTCGCTCGGAAGCGATGGAAAGAATGGAAAGGATTGAGCATTACAACTAACAACACATGCCTCTCTCTGAAGCTACTATTCAAGCTAAAGCCAAAAGCTTGCATGCACAGTTTAGTTTTTATTGTGTGTTTCAGTGTTAAATTTGTAAGTGATAAAGATTGCATTAAAATGCGTTTCAGAAACATGATAATGGTTATTTTTTGTGTAGATACTAAGAATCTCTGCTATTTTAAAATTATATGAGTAAAATGAAACCTAACCCAATATTTTACATATAAAATGATCTTCGATTTACGCGAATTCGGTATGCACGGCACTTCCGGAGAACGTAACTATCGCGTATAACAATGTCTACCTGTATGTGAAGAGCATACGGCTGAAAAGAATTTGGGAGTGAAAGGGTGAATAATAATTATTATTACTGTCATTCGGCGATCTCCGGCACTGAAGCTCTCCCGCTGTTCTAACCAGTTGCCTCCGTCTCTGTCTGGCTTTCCATTGCTCCTCCCTAACAGTTTCCCGTAACACTAGGTTGGTCTCTTTTTTTCAGCTCATCGTACTAGTGCAGGCTTGGTCTTCATCAAAGTTCTGCGCATTGTAGCACGGATTCTTAAAAAATACACGTATCAAACAATTTGTGTTACAGAACATACTCTTTTCTCAGTTTCTGCTCATCTGAAACCGCGGAAATGAGGTATTTTACCGGGCAAATTGGCCGTGTGGTTAGGGGCGCGCAGCTGTGAGCTTGCATCTGAGACATAGTGGGTTTGAACCCCACTAGCGGCAGCCTCGAAGATAGTTTTCCGTGGTTTTCAATTTTCACACCAGGCAAATGCTGGGTAATTCAGTCTACCGCTGCTTCATTCCCATTCCTAGGCCTCTCCTTCCCCACAGTCGCCATAAGACCTATCTGTGTCGGTGTGACGTAAAGCGAATTGTAAAAACTACAAAATAAAAATGGAGTATTCTATTCTATAACTGGGAGCCACCCATACCCATTATGGAGTTTGACTGATTTTTTCTTTCAAGTTGCTTTATGTCGCAACGACACAGATAGGTCTTATGGCGACGATGGGACAGGAAGGGGCCAGGAGTGGGATGGAAGTCGCCGTGGCCTTAATTAAGGCACAGCCCCAGCGTTTGCCTGGTGTGAAAATGGGAAAGCACGTAAAACCAGCTTCAGGGCTGCCGACGGTAGGGTTCGAACCCATTATCTCCCGAATACTGGATACTGGCCGCACGTAATCGACTGCAGCTATCGAGCTCGGTACATTTTATTCTATATCTGGGGGCCACCCATACTCATTATGGAGATTAAAATTTTGCAGGTTGATGCCCTTTCTAATGACGTATCATTATTCAGGCGAAAATCTCACACTAGGAAACATTATTGTATTCTCGCCCGTCCACGTGGAAAAATAAGCGGCTAAGCTACCTGCGCTAATCTCGTTCCCATAACAAGTTAATTACAAAGATAGGAAATTAAGAAAGCATCCTCATGAAAGTCATCTTCAACATACAGTATACGATACGGGATTCGTTGGTGCACTGGCAGTACATTTAACATTCCCTCTGCCTACTTTTGCCTGGCTTGTGCCTCTGTCTTACCAGGAATACCCCAGGAACGATTCCCGGATAATCAGGAGATTTTAATTCTCTGCTTGATAACGAGAGGAACCAAGCGAGTGTCTGCGCCGTTTGGGTCACGCAGCTGTGAGCTTGCACTCGGGAGATGGTGGGTTCGAACGTCACTATCGACAGGTCGTGCTGAGTAGCTCAGAGTTTAGGGATCCATAGTAATAATAATAATAATAATAATAATAATAATAATAATAATAATAATAATATAAAAATGCTGGGCTGAGTAGCTCAGACGGTAAAGCGCTGACTATTATTATTATTATTATTATTATTATTATTATTATTATTATTATTATTATTATTATTATTATTATTATTATTATTATTGAAGCAAAAGGTAGAACTAGTAGAAATTACATGTTGTTGAGATGCGAATGCTGCGATGGGCTCGTAGGTTAACCTACCGGGATAGAATCCACAACAGTGTTATAAATCAGTCTTTGAGAGAGACTTTTGTAGAGGGAAGGCTTCAAGAGAAACGTCAGATGTGGTATGGACGTCTAGAAATGTACGAGGTTTGTCCGGAAAATACGTATAAAAGTTGAATAATAACTTTATTTGACAATTATTCAGGTATTAGAATATGGTCTCCTTCAAAGTACTCTCCCTGAGACAAGATGCACTTCTGCCAACGCCGTTTCCACTGTTGATAACATTGTTGAAAGTCATTAGTTGTGATGCTGTTCAGTTGCCGTGTCGTTTCTCCCTTGGTGGCTTCCACATCACCCAAGTGCCGCCCCCGAAGCACCATTTTGCATTTCGGGAACAGGAAGAAGTCACAAGGGGCTAAATCGGGTGAATAAGGCGGGTGGTCTGTCACGGTGATTGAGCTTGGGGCCAAAAACTCACGCACAACGAGCGACGTGTGAACGGGCGCATTGTCGTGATGAAGGATCCACCTGCCCCCTTGTGCCAAATCCGGTCGAACTCGGGCCACACGAGCTCTGAGACTTGATGTTGATGCGCTGTTCCTCAATCAGAGAGAGCTCCATACCGACGACAGGTGAAAACGAGTAACTTTCAACAAGCAGCCGCACACTGCTACTGACACGCAGAGCTCTCCGACTCGAGCTGAGCGTTGAGAAGATTGGCGACAACAGCAGTGCCACCTGGCGGCGCCTCCACGATACGTGATACGTCACCCCGACGGATTTATACGTATTTTCCGGACAAACCTTGTATGCTGAGAGATAAATTGCGCATAGAGTCGAACGGCAAACAGCTGAAGGCGAGGCAGCGCTGAAATGACTAAAAATGCGATGTAAAGCTTGAGTCATGAGAAGAAAGACATTAAAAATTCCCGTGTGTATGGTCCAAGACAGGAAATATTGGAGAAAAGCGACCATAAATACCGACACCCAGTTGATTGCGAAAAGGTTAGGAAACAACAGAAGATTATTATTATAAAAAAACAAACCAAACCAAACCCCATGACGCAACAACTCCGAAGGGCCACGGCATACCAAGCGACCGCTGCTCAGCCCGAAGACCTGCAGATTATGAGGTGTCATATGGTCAGCACAACGATTCCTCTCGGCCGTTATTCTTGCCTTTCTATACCAGGACCACCATATCACCGTCATATAGCT
The DNA here is from genome assembly GCF_040414725.1 of Anabrus simplex. NCBI lineage: Eukaryota > Metazoa > Arthropoda > Insecta > Orthoptera > Tettigoniidae > Anabrus > Anabrus simplex. The sequence continues at coordinate 636,549,296 of NC_090265.1, read as the reverse complement.
CTTAAATTGTAATCATTTAGACTGAGTGAACCTCGAACCAGCCCTCAGATCCAGGTAAAAATCGTTGACCTGGCCGGGAATCGAACCCTGAACATCCGGGTAAGAGACAATCACGCTACCCCTACACCGCGGGGACGGTTTATTATTATTATTATTATTATTATTATTATTATTATTATTATTAGTACAACGACAGAGTGAAAAAGGAATAGCTTTCGCTTGAGGAAAACATTATATCGTACCATATTCCAGATTTTGGGAAAGGGGTAGGGACAGGAGGAGGGAGGGGCAAATATTGCCTTACGCTTTTAATATGTTAAGTATCCCTTTCCACGACTTCATGTTTCTATTTTTAAGATAATTATATCGTAGTCTGATCACTGTAGCTAAACGAGACTGTTATCCCGGAAGCCCGCTGATCGATTTCCTGATCATCCGTCCTGAGACGGCATAGCTAAACAGGTATTTTCTCCCTTATGATTAACCGAGAAGCCACTTTCACAAACCATTACATATTGTTTCGGGGTCTCACAATTGGACAGCATGATTAGTGCTTGTGTCTTGGCGAAAGATCAGTATCACCTCATTTATGGCAGCAAATCATTACACCTTATGTCCGACTCGTTGGCTGAACGGTCAGCGGACTGGCCTTCGGTTCAGAGGGTCACGGATTCGATTCCCGGCCGGGTCGGGGATTTTAACCTTAATTGGTTAATTCCAATGGCACGGGGGCTGGGTGTATGTGTTGTCTTCATCATTATTTCATCCTCATCACGACACGCAGGTCGCATACGGGAGTCAAATAGAAAGACCTGCACCTGGCGAATCGAACCCGTCCTGGGATATCCCGGCACTAAAAGCCATACGACATTTCATTTCGCATTATATTTCACCTTATATTATATCTCGCCTGTACTGGCTTTTCTTTTCTCATAAGAATATCGTTATCCGTCATATTTGTTTTTACTCATCAGTTTTGCTAATTTCTTGCATTCTTTATTATTATTTAAATAGACGTAAATCATCTCCCCCATAATATAATAGCTGCAAGTCCGTCATCTTCGTAACCTTCTCCGATAGGCAAATACATTATTAATATATCATTTAGCATAATTATGATGCATCACATAAAATAAATGAAATGAACTAAACCTCAGCATTTAAGAACTGGTTCTCCACAGTGATAGTAAACTGAATGTTGCTTTGAAATAATGTTTGTTTGTTTTTCTTCAGTTCAATTGGTACTCTCAACGGTAATATTCCTCATAATATTTTAAACATGGAAGTCCGTACCCGGCTTACAATCTATGAGCTGCACTAATTGCTGTATTTAGAACTTACATTAGGCCACTTTGGCGACAGGAAACTGTTTGTTCTTGCGTAGAATGAAAGTATGATATTGGGTCTTAGAATTTTCACGCTCACGAAGACTGTTTTCTGATAATTTTGCAATTAATAAACACATATTAACTAGTGGTGATGATTCGACGGCAGAATCTGACCAGACAATAGTTGCTCGTTGTGTGCTGACGTCCTTCGCCTAACTTGTGAGCCAATAAATCAATAATACTCTTATCGCATGAAAATTATTTTTCTGAGATCAACCATATTTGGAAATGGAAAACCACGGGGAAAGATCGTCAGTACTGCTGCCGGTTGGTTTTGAACTCGTCATCTTTCACTTCACGATATCATATCATTTCGTGTGGCTATTTCTAGCCGGGTGCAGCCCTTGTAAGGCAGACCCTCCGATGAGGGTGGGCGGCATCTGCCATGTGTAGGTAACTGCGTGTTGTTGTGATGGAGGATAGTGCTATGTGTGGTGTGTGAGTTGCAGGGATGTTGGAGACATTACAAAACACCCAGCCTCCGTGTCATTGGAATTAACCAATGAAGGTTAAAATCCCCGACCCGGCCAGGAATCGAACCCGGGACCCTCTGAACCGAAGGCCAGTACGCTGACCATTCAGCCAACGAGTTCACGATATGTATCGTGGAGACAAACAGCTAGATAGTTATTTAGTGAACTTACACATTAGTTCTTGTCTGGAAAAAGTCTGACAGAACAAAGCCTTGTATTACTGTTACTTTGTAAATCATGATGTACGTATTATACACGATTACTGATTTAAGCCCATTAGTTAGCGCTTATGACTAATCCTTTTTGGATACTCACTTTCATTCCCAATACCTCTTGAGTCTCGCTATTAATTTTTCCTTCCTTTCCTTTTAAACAGGTTTGCGAGATTTAACAACTTTTGATAGAGGAGACCATAGATTATGAATTTACCAATTTACAAAATTTAGGGCGGTATGAGACATCAATGTCATAAATCCTAGTGGAAGCTAAGTCTCTTTTTAGTTCATTTATTCACATTCTTCCAGTCTTGTAGCTTTTGATGAGTGAAAAGATCTTTTTCGTAAGCCTGTCGTTGTCCATTCTTAGAAGGCGCCCGTGAAACATCAACCGCCTACGTCGCAGGCTAGTGTTACCCGTTTCCAACTGTTGGTACAGTTCAGTGTTCGCTTTCAGTTCATGGCTGGTGCATTTTCCAGAGGATACGTCTTACGGCTTTTTTTTTTTTTAGGTCGTCCATGGTGCCTTGCCTGTTCATCAGTACGGTCTATACTTCTAAACATTTCAAACATTTAACTATGACAGTTGAACGTTATCATGATTTCCTAAACAATATAGCACTTCCAACTTTCTGTATTTTCTAAAAAGAAAATTGCGCTGAGTAATCTCATTTTGGTTTGGCTTTCTGGCTTCATTTAGGGGCTGCCTAGCGGAGGCGGTAAAGGCGTAGATTTGATTCCCCGACTGGGAGTCGAAAAATTTTAGAAACGAGATTTCTACTTCTGGAGAGGCACATGGCCCTGATATTTACTCAGCGCTCACCAAAAATGAGTACCAGGTGAATTCCAGGGAGCAAAGGCGGCCGGGCATAGGGTTAACCAGTATATCGTACTAAGTGCCGAGACTACGGGAAGTGTAAACTTTTACCTTCCTATCCTCAGAGGGCCTCCACGGCTTGTACGGAAATGGTTATTTGTTTTTGTGTTTTCCAGCTCAGCTATCCTGTCTAGCTGGACCTATATGAGGACCTGGAATATCTCAGAGTTGCAAAGATCGGATAGCCGAAAAACCTATCACTATAATTTGTGCTGTTCGATATCCGATGGATCCCAGGTTGGAATTTTCTCATAGATGATCACTTGGTGCCAAAAAGTGCATCCGACTTGAAATACTCTTTTTAATGCTATTTGTTTGGGGCGTCAACCCATGTGGATCTTTTGCCCTTACTGGCAGCATATTGTATGAACCTGCGTGTAATTGGAATGGCGGTAGTGTGGAATGTTGTGTGTGAGGAAAGGAAGATTAAGGACGTCACAAGAACCCAGTCCCCAGGACTGGGATATTAACCATTGCAATTAAAAAAACCTCACCGGGAATCGAACCCGGGGCGTTGCCCCCTACACCGCGGGGCCGGACTTCAAATACTCTAAAAAATCCCAAAAATGGCCATAGTTACGCTAGTAATAGCTAGAAAATTTGAAGAAAGCAAAGGTATAGCCGTAGTGTGATGTTCATAAAGACATCATCTAGGTAAAAATAAAATTAACATTTTTTCACCGTGCGGTTAAGGGCGCGCAGCTGTGAGCTTGCCCTCGGGATATAGTGGTTTTTTGGGCAGACAACATAGGAAATCGTGAAATGTTACGGAGACTCAGGAAGTATGTAGAAAAAAAAATCTGGAACACATAAAGAGACATCCTGAGAAGGGATAAGCAATCATGAATGTGTGGTGGACGGAACGCCTAGGGATCGAATGCGTCAATATCACTGAGCCGAAAGAAAACAAAAATATGATGACAATCAATCAACCAATCAGTCATGGCCACTTCCTTCCCACACCTAGGCCTTTCCTATCCCATCGTCGCCATAAGACCTATCTGTGTCGGTGCGACGTAAAGCAACTTGTAAAAAGAAATCATACAGGTTTTCAAAAACTTTGAAATTTATCTAATTTTCCACGATAAATTATTCCAAACTCTTACTCCTCGTCCTATAAATTAGTATTTGCCCCTATCTATCCTCTTAAATACCAATTTTATATCTGCATTACGATCTTTCCTACTTTAAAACGCTTCACTTAAGTTTATTCGTGTATTAATACCATACCACGTCATCTCTCCACTGATAGCTCGGAACATAACACATAGTTGAGCATCTCGTCTCGTTACTTCTAACTCTTCCCAGCCCCAGGTTTGCAATATTTTCGTTATACTACTCTTGTGTCATAATGACCAAGAACAAATCGCGCTGCTTTCCATTTGGCTCTTTTCCAGTTCCCTTATCAAGTAATCCCGGCGTGCGTTCCATACACTGAAACAACACTACAACTCTAAATAACCTCATAACCATGTGAAGAGATCTGTAACCTTTATATACATCCTCATTAATGTGATTACCCCAATGAAGATCATTAGTTATATTAACACATTTCTTTTGAACTCAAAACATACTGCACAAGATCGACCCAGACGAAGAAGACTCATCGCAGGGGCAAACCAATCATTGGACTGAATTACTCAAAGAAGAAGTTACTTGATCCCCATGAGGTACTCTCACCCCATCAAGGCAGTAATTAAAACTGGGAGAACTTTTCCTGTTGGTGAAACTTACAGCCTGACTTTTCATACCATTTACCATCATTCCATTGTCTGCTCTCCATCTCCCAACATTGTCGAGGATTTTTGAAGTCGCTCACAATCCGCAAGTTACATAGTGCTCTATAGAGTATACCTTCCGCAAATAGCCTTGTCTGTGATTCTAGTTCTTTACTACTAACGTTTATATGTTGTTGTTTGAGTCATCAGTCCATTTTCTGGTTTGATGCAGCTCTCCATGCCACCCTATCACGTGCTAACCTTTTCATTTCTATGTAACTATCGCATCCTACATCTGCTCTAATCTGCTTGTCATACCTTGGTCTACCCCTACCGTTCTTACCACCTACACTTCCTTCAAAAAACAACTACACAAGTCCTGGGTGTCTTAAGATGTGTCCTATAATTTTATCTCTTCTTCTCATAAAGTTTAGCCAAATCGATCTCCTCTCACCATTTCGATTCAGTATCACATCATTTGTGATTCAATGTATCCATCTCACCTTCAGCATTCTTCGAAAGCTTCTATTCTCTTTTTGAGCTAGTTATCGTTCATGTTTCACTTCCATACAATGCCACGCTCCAGATGAAAGTCTTCAGAAACATCTTTATAATTCCTATATCAATGTTTGAAGTGAGCAAATTTCTTTTCTTAGGAAAGCTCTTCCTTGCTTGTGCTAGTCTACATTTTATGTCCTCCTTACTTCTGCCATCGTTAGTTATTTTACTACCCAAATAACAATATTCATCTACTTCCTTTATTTTCATCTTGAACTCTTTACCCAAGACTTCGTCCATACGTAAGAAAATACAAAAGTCCAATAACTTAATATTGCCCTTTCCATCCTCTTAATCATTACAGGGTAGAAAACTCTTCACCTATTATAATTGTCTGAGATCCATCTTCTAGAAATGTAGGCACCGGGCGAGTTGGCCGTGCGCGTAGAGGCGCGTGGCTGTGAGCTTGCATCCGGGAGATCGTGGGTTCGAGCCCCACGGTCGGCAGCCCTGAAGATGGTTTTCCGTGGTTTCCCATTTTCACACCAGGCAAATGCTGGGGCTGTACCTTAATTAAGGCCACGGCCGCTTCCTTCCAACTCCTAGGCCTTTCCTGTCCCATCGTCGCCATAAGACCTATCTGTGTCGGTGCGACGTAAAGCAACTAGCAAAAAAAAAAAAAAAAAAAAAAAAAAGAAATGTAGGCACCCATTCAACCACTATTTTGTTTAGTTCGATAGCCTTAATTTCGTCAGTAGACTCTCAACATCTATCCTATCAAAAGACTTGTCCGACTCCTCTAAAACTTATCAAAAGTAATATTACACTGACATACTATTGTTGTTAGTTGAATAATGTGCTCTAAGGTTGCCACCTCTCATATCCACTAGATGGCATTAATGAAGCAATTACAAACGTTGAGCCGTTAACGACGGGTACAGAAAGGCTGGTTTAACGTAAATGGTTATTTTTGCAAAGGCTGAGTCATACCTTCAAAATTACTTTTCTTTTTATTTATTTCTCTCCCTAATGGTGCCTTGGCGGAAGCTTTTAGCTGTCTTCGGAGAGAATCCTACGAAATTAACATTCCTAGAATAAGCTGAGTTGTTACTGAGAATGAGCTAACCAAGCACGTTCCGCATACTTTATTTAGTACAGTGTGCCATAGAAGTAAATGTATGTCGATGAAAAACATCGTTAACCTTTCCCACATTCAACTAAGAACATTATAAATTTATTTCTTTAATACACAAAACTTTCAACTTAAACCCTAGTATTTAGTTCACCCATACCAATATCCGTTAAGAAATTGGATTTATTTTAATTTGATGAACAAGATTCTACTTTTGTGACAGCTTGTACCACATGAACACATCAAATAATGTCGACCTTGCTGGCCAGCGTCCTCGCAGCGTGTAAGTCCTCCATGTTTAGACAACACATAAGTTACGCATGTCCAACACCTGTCAATTTACATGCAAATTATTACATAGTCTTCAGACGAGTTGGCTTTCAGGTACTTCCAGAATAAACCTGATGTTATGAAGGCAAGGACGGTAACTTAGGGGCCATGGACATAGTTTAGGCCAAATCCAAATAATAATAATAATAATAATAATAATAATAATAATAATAATAATAATAATAATAATAATAATAATAATAATAATAATTAGATGACCCGTGCGGCTCCTCAACATTCGTTATAAATAGGTCGGATAACTCGTCTTGATATGTTTGTCATAGTCATACTGCTTTTCCTGCCATTTTCAATGGTTTTATGAACATTTAGTAGGAAGCTTGTTATGGTATACCGCAGTTCTTAGTCAGAATTCATCAATTCTTACGTCATCATGTCGTCTTTTTGGTGAAAATGTGTCCATACATTCACTTTTTTTATCTTGCAGTTCTTGATGTAAAGCTTGGTATTGTGTCGTAGAAGGCAATGGTACTTTTAATTGCAGTTCTATATACCGGGTGAGTCAGCCACGCCCGACGTTTTATGCTATTAAGCATCCCACCGAACGTCGCTGGTGTCGTTATGGTCTATTCTCCTTTGCCGAATACCAAGGAACAATCGCCTTTAATCACTCACTGCACCATTACCCTTGTAAAAACATGTAAAAACATGTACCACCGGGCGAGTTGGCCGTGCGCGTAGAGGCGCGCGGCTGTGAGCTTGCATCCGGGAGGTAGTAGGTTCGAATCCCACTATCGGCAGCCCTGAAGATGGTTTTCCGTGGTTTCCCATTTTCATACCAGGCAAATGCTGGGGCTGTACCTTAATTAAGGCCACGGCCGCTTCCTTCCAATTCCTAGGCCTTTCCTATCCCATCGTCGCCATAAGACCTATCTGTGTCGGTGCGACGTAAAGCCCCTAGGGAAAAAAAAAACATGTACCGTGTGCGGCAGGCATTTACACAAAGCATCAAACTGTCATACGGTTATGTAAAAAATACGTGCCAATTCTGAGCTTTCAGTAGGCTATGGAACGAACGCTAAAACCAATGGCATACTGATAGAAAACGTGTGTGCATTTTGAAGCGGAAGTAGGCTTTCTGGAAACCTACTCGGTGGAGTCACCGTGGTGTCATAGGTTAAGTGCAGTGCTGTTAATGCAGCGGCGTTTGGTAGGTGGGTTCGAATCCCCCTTGACACTGCTCTAGGTCATTAGGGCTACTTATGTGGATGTTTTATAAGTAGGGCTGGACGAGGATAGAATAGTTAGGGGGTTTGAATCCGCTTTACTGAGCAACAGCCTGTTAGCGCAGTAAGTGTTCGAATAAATGGCCTTCAGCAGTAATGCACGTTTTCAGCACGCCATTGAACTGCCATTCAGGCTCTTTGTAGCACTGTAGGTGTTACGGATTCACAGGCTTCAGTAATAAGGTTTCGAAGGCTTTCAGGATTTTCCGTTTGCTGGGGGTATACTGCATCCTTCAAATAGCCCCATAGGAAGAAGTCCAGTGGTGTCAAATCGGGCGATCTAGCAGGCCAGGTGACAGGTCCTCCCCTTCCTATCCATCGATCGGGATGTGTAACACTCAGGAAGTTGCGAACATCTGCTGACATGTAACCACATGGTTACACGCTCACCTAGGGGCACATCCTATTTGGTCTTGAAGAAACTGTAGGTACCGGGCCCCTGTCAAATGATCCCCAAAGAAATATCGTACAATTAGGTGATCACCCAGTATACCACACCAGACATTTAATCCCCATCGTGCTTGAAATACTGCCTTCCTTACCCAGTGAGAATTTTCAACGCTCCAGTAGTGCATATTATGACGATTCACTGAGCCATTATTATGAAATCGTGCCTCGTCCGAAAATAAAATGCGAGATACAAACTCTGGATCATTTGCCATATGCAACAATATTCACGCACAGAAATCAACATGAGTTTCGAAATCTCGTCCGTGGATTTCTTGATGAAGTTTGAGGTGATACGGACGAAAAAACTGGAATGCAATATCCTTACAACAGACGACTGGCTGATGTTGGCCGGTTGTGCTACTGCCCGGGCACTCGTGTGAGGATACTACCGGTGGGGTCTGTTTGTAGGTAGACATTTCTCTCTTAGCTACTTGTAACTTCTTAGGAACCCTCTGCCATCTGTTGCCGGGAAAGGTTAGAGAATCAAAGAGTATCTATCAGAAAATCAGAGGAAGTGTATACTCTCTGGATTGACAGGTAGTAATCAAACATGGCTGCATGCAATGACGTTACTAATCATGAAAATCACATATATCAGAATATTAAAGAAAATGTTATTAGCTTACAACCTGCTAAGTACAGTGTGTGTTGCAGGCTTTGTGATTACTCAAAGTTGCCTGAACTTAGATACCTATCAATGATTCATGATTCACCGGCAGGTAATTCCGGGGAGAATAAAACTAAATGAAGCAAATCTGTCCAGTAGAACGGACGGACGGACGGATTTAGCAAATCTGTTTTTAGAAAACTCTCACCGCTGGATACCGTGGTTCAAATCCCGGTCACTCCATGTGAGATTTGTGCTGGACAAAGCGGAGGCGGGACAGGTTTTTCTCCGGGTACTCCGGTTTTCCCTGTCATCTTTCATTACAGCAACACTCTCCATTATCATTTCATACCATTTATCAGTCATTAATAAATCACTTTGGGAGTGGCGAACTCATCGTACTAACAGCCTATATCTGATTCATTCATTACATCCCTGACCCGGTCAATGACTGGAAAACAGGTTGTAGGTTTTCATTTTCAATATTAATGAATAATAATAATTTGAATTTCTTGGTATCAACTTCTAAGATTGTGTTTACAAACTTCGGAGTAACTGAGAAATATTATACACCCTCATTGAAAAAATTTCAAGGGTAATCCGGAATAAAAAGATAACTTTCTACGTCCTCTTCTTCGGATTGCCAACTGAAATAATCTGTTAAACGTTTGTTTTCCTACTTTAGAAGTCTCAAAACGATTCTTTTAAAGTATGGAATCTCAGAAACTGACATTCAACTCCGAGTACAACTCAACACTCAAACTTAGACAGGTTCACCAAGAAGAAGAAGAAGAAGAAGAAGAAGAAGAAGAAGAAGAAGAAGAAGAAGAAGAAGAAGAAGAAGAAGAAGTCCCAACTCGAGTAAAGCATGTCTATTCTAATACATGGAAGAAAGCACACTCTGAAAGGATGAAAACCTGGCGGGCCCGCAAGAAGACAAACAGTTGAGATGTCGCGGTCATTAGTGACTTCTAACGATGAATAATAATAATAATAATAATAATAATAATAATAATAATAATAATAATAATAATAATAATAATAATAATCATGTAGTATTGTGATTTATCATACGGCATTTACTGTCAGGAGTGCCCGTGGGCACGTTTGGCTCGTCTGGTGCGCGTCTTTCAACTTGACGCCCATAGGCAATCTGCGTGTCTAGATGTGGGATGATGATGTGATGATTATGGTGGTGATGAAGTAGGGAGGGAATAAAACCCGATGTCAGTGCATAGCGTAATCCTGCCAAATAGCACCAAGGGGTCTGCTCAAGTGAGTGGACCGCATGGTCAAATTGCTCGGTGGTGAACTATTAACAGGTGTGTTAACAACAAGTTCGGTAACGCACTTTGCAATAGAAAGTACTGTATATGAATCCATGCTCACTAGGGAAGCTGTCCCAAATCAGCCACATTGCAGCAGCACGGTCTTGATACCCATCATCTAATTAATTAATGTTATTTGTTTTACGTCCCACTAACTACTCTTTTATGGTTTTCGGAGACGCCGAGGTGCCGGAATTTAGTCCCGCAGGAGTTCTTTTACGTGCCCGTAAATCTACCGACACAAGGCTGACGTATTTGAGCACCTTCAAATACCACCGCGCTGAGCCAGGATCGAACCTGCCAAGTTGGGGTCAGAAGGCCAGCGCCTCAACCGTCTGAGCCACTCAGCCCGGCGATACCCAATATCTCTCAGAAGAAAAAGAAAAAAACAGCACTCATTTCTCAAACACCGTGTAGAACTTCATCACCTGTTTGTCCCCTTTCATTACTTTAGGACATCTTGACGCGGAGCGGAATGGCGGATACTTAGTTGTCTTCTCTGAACCCTTGTAACAATGACAAAACTCTCGCTCGTACAGTTCCGGACCTTCTCCTTATCGCGTGTCCCGCTCGAACAAACTGGTAGCAAGTTGTTGACAAGATGCCTGGCTACTCCCAGCTCGCTGAAGCATTTCAATGGACTCTCTTGTGTACACAATCCTAGGCCTAGGGCACATACAGGTTTTCACCGTTTTCTCACATTTTCTCGGTCAGCTACTGTAGGACGAAAATGTAATCCACTGTGGTTCGACCAGCTCGAAAACCTTCCAGGTATTCGGCGATCTCTGCACCTGCGATGGGTTGTATTCTGTCGAGGAGGTAGTTAGATAGGATATTACAGCAAAAATGTTAAACAGAGCGATTCTATAATAACTATAACAGGCATCGCAGTTCATTTACGCTTCTTCTGAATGGGGCACACCAGGGCAGTTTTCCACTCTTGGGATATCTCCTTAGTGGCCCAGATCAATTCGACCAATCTTTGCCGTCTCTCGTGCAGCCCGACCCCTTCCACCTGGATGAAGTCAGCCAGAATTTCTCCTTCCAGTGGGATATTGTTCCTCTTCCGCCCCTTTACCTATCGGTGGTCGGGGTGGGTTGAGGTGGGATGGGAAACAGGATCTGAAGTTGCTGATAGTTGCTACTCGAACAGCACATGGGGTTTGTCTAAATTAGGGAGTTTATGAATGTGCAGAGCAGTACTCCTCCCACCTCTCAGCGATGCCATAGTTATTGGTGCCTTTTCCTTAAGGAATCAATCTTTTGGTACATTTACCTAGCCCTCTTCACCAGGAAGTTCTCCTCTTCCTTCAGAATGATATTCTTAACACAAATCCTCTTTGTTCAGCTGAGGGGTTTTGGGTCATCCTACGCATTTGTTCAAACTGTTTTCTGACGGTCGCTGACTTCTCTGTCGAAGTTACCTCCCCACAACCATCGAAAATCCCTCTTACACGCACCAGGAACTGGGTGAAACTTACGACATGTAATATTTACTTCAAATAACCCGAGCACTGGGCTGCCAAATCCACCATCAACACCGTACGGAAGTCCATATTTTCCGCTGCAGATGCCGTTGAGGTGTTCACTCATAACGCTGGGCTAGCGCCCTCCTTACTTGTAACCCGTGCAGAGAAGGTGCCCTAGTGTTATAAAGCCCCCAGGAATACCGCTACCTGCTGGTTTGCGGGTCCTATTGAACGGTAGTTGAGACCAGCTCTATAAAAGTGCAAGGACCCCTTATCCACCGTCTGGGGGACACACCTTGTATCTGCAAGGGTGTATGAGTGGTTACCAACACGAGTGTTTCTAGCGACTTGGTGGAATTTTTAATATGACCAACGTGGGGTAAAGGGAGGACATCCGGCTTTAAATATTGTGCAAGACCGAAGCTGTGCGTATGTGCAAGATCGACGGCATATGAATGTGGAAAGAGGGCGTTAAAAGGAAATGAAGTAAAGAAAAACCCCATTCCATGTGATCTAATCCTTTTCTATTAAGTTCCGTTAATGTAGAATCCACTTTTATTCATATCCATGTGAATTATTGCGTGACTAACACCCTATAATCCAAGCATTCCGCCAGTACTACAGATAGCCATCGCCCGCATGGCGATCTATTCACGGCACGGAGCGCTACTTTAATTTACTACATTCCTTTCTCTATTGTGATGGTCTCGACAAAATAAGAAAGTTCACAATATCTTTTGCTTTATGGAATGTAAGTTGCTCAACACTATAATATTAATCAGAAGCGTTTAAAATTCCCGACCCGGCCGGGAATCGAACCCGGGACCCTCTGAACCGAAGGCCAGTACGCTGACCATTCAGCCAACGAGTCTGTCAATAATAATAATAATAATAATAATAATAATAATAATAATAATAATAATAATAATAATAATAATAATAATTTTCTCTTTTTGTTTTATGACGCACCACCACAGACAGGTCATACAGTGACGATGGAATAAGACAGAGCTAAAGAGAGGAACGGAGTGTAGAGCTCCAGCATTTGCCTGGTGTGAAAATGGGAGACCATAAACTATTCTCACGACTGTCGATGATGGCGTTCGAACCCACCAACTCCCGAATGCAAACCTACTGCTACGCGACCCGAAACCGGTAATTCTGCGATTAGAACGGTACGCTAGCACTGTGGGCACGATAACAATAGAAAGAGAATTGTAATTTTATAAAAGACAATAGGGTGGTTTAGGAAACATGTCCAAGCAACCTTTTTTGCGGTCTGATTCCGACGTTATCCAGCAAGAATAAACGTGCGAACTTAGTTACTAATATGTAAAACAGCAAGGTTTTTAATGTTTTTATTTACTACTGGTTTAACGGCGCATCGAAGGTTTTCGGCGACTCAAGGATGGGAAAGGTCTAGGATTGGGAAGGCATTAATTAAGGTACTGCCCTCAGCATTTGCCTCGTGTGGAAAGGGTAAACCACGGGACACCATCTTAAGGGCTGCCCACGGTGGGATTGGCACCCGCCATCTTCCGAATGTGAGCTCACAGCTACGCACGCAGCCCTAACCGGACAGCCATCCCACTCGGTAAGAAAGAAAGTAACAATTATGAAAAGAAGATTGGCATTAATCCTTTCAGATAAGTAGGCGCTTGAAAGTTGCGGGATTTAAACAGAATTAATAGACTATGTAATCTCTCTGACATTTGTAGAGCTGCCGCTCTTTAGCTGAGCGGTCGGTTAATTGAGCTGTCTCAGATACGCATGACAGATAATTTCAGTTGATCAACGTACTAATACCGTCCTTGATTGCGGGGAAGGATGAAACGAATATGAAGAGTGTATCAAAATACTGGGATATATTTCAAGAATATATTCCTCACATCCTTCGAAATAAAATAATAATTTTGTTTATACGCTTCAAATCTTTGCCTAATACTTATTTTTTGTTTAACTATTGGATTAGGTATGGAAACGTTTCAGGGAGATCTGCCCGTTCAAAAGTTCAATTTTTTCTTTCAGTTTGTCTGTCAGTTTCGACACCACCGGAAAACAACTTAATATTTCTCGAAACTTGATATTTAAGCCCAGAGAAGGCCGGTTTGTGCACTAGGCTGTTACTGTACAGTGATCTAGTGACATTAAGGGGGAGTAAGCAAGAAGTGTCAAATTTCCCTGTTAACTCGGTATCGGTCCAGCTGTAAGAAGAAATCTAACATAGGCAGTCTTTTCGTCGCTATATTGTCTACGCCTAGATGATCGGGTGGGATCTCGCTGAAATGCTTTTCCATCTTCCTTAGCGACGCCATGTATTTATTTTCAGAAGTATAGGGGTTGCACGTGACTGTTTAGAACATAGGTGGGCAATGAGAGAGTCCTACTCCTTGAGCTAACGGCATGCGCGGGGGAAAAGCCGAGAGCAGATGGTTTCTAATAGTTTGTGCTGTAAAGACTAGATGGCGATGTGAGGAGTCAAGGTGCAAGCGAAGCCACAGCAATGTCCTGGCTGAGTGTATTATGTTTACGCAATACAATCGTACAGTTCGTTTGTCATTAATTGTTTATGCCGTATTCCTCAACAAGCCTACAGTATATCTATGGGCACAGGTAGTAAACAACGGCGTATTTAGTAATCATATATCAAAATAATTTTGTTTCTACGCATAACCTAATGAAATTATAATTAATAGTAATAATTTGGCACATAGCGTGTGTATATAAAATAACTCATTTAGTTTCCTCACCACAATATAATGCAACTGAGTAGAAAAAGGCATCAGATACAATAAAAGTGTTAAACGTTTAAATCTGTTTACATTCGCGTTCTTTTCCTAGTTGTAACTGCGAGCAGTGCAAGCAGCTGCTAGGCTGTATCTTCCGTCAGAGCGCATACTCTTCTCCTTTACCTGCCTAAGTAGGAGCGTTGCTCACTGAGCCGAAGATTAAGCCCGTCTTTGGTTTAGAATATTCTGATGTGGACACCACCCACATATTATTTGGCATCTAGCCGCGGGACTGCTCAAGCTAGTGCTGCGCTAGATTATTTCTAACGACGCGATGCCATTTTTTATGTTTACAGTGCAGCGACGTATGTGTAAATGTGGGGTGTACCGGTTTATTAATGCTATGTCCGACTCGTTGGCTGAATGGTCAGCGTACTTGCCTTCGGTTCAGAGGGTCCCGGGTTCGATTCCCGGCCGGGTCGGGTATTTTAACCTTAATTGGTTAATTCCAGTGGCCCGGGGGCTGGGTGTTTGTGCTGTCTCCAACATCCCTGCAACTCACACACCACACATAACACTATCCTCCACCACAGTAACACGCAGTTACCTACACATGGCAGATGCCGTCCACCCTCATCGGAGGGTCTGCCTTACAAGGGGTGCACTCGGCTAGAAATAGCCACACGAAATTATTATTATTATTATTATTATTATTATTATTATTATTATTATTATGCTATGAACCCACAAGACGATCTAATTATAAATCGGGTGGATAAGATTATGAAAGTGTGAATCCTGATAGGGCCCATTCTTGACGATAGTGATCTCGGTTCAGAGGGTCCCGGGTTCGATTCCCGGCCGGGTCGGGGATTTTAACCTTTAATTCCCCAACATCCCTGCAACTCACACACCACACATAACACTATCCTCCACGACAATAACACGTAGTTACCTACACATGGCAGATACCGCCCACCCTTGTCGGAGGGTCTGCCTTACAAGGGCTGCACTCGGCTAGAAATATCCGCACGAAATTATTATTATTTATTAGCAAAATAGGATGAAAATAATTCACGACTATCAAAAATAAAGACTCTAAACTGGTTCCCATTTTGAAATAATGATTTTTATATTATTCTGGTGAGTTCATTTCATTAATATGGTATGTTAATTTTATGAATAAAACTAAATATTAGCCTATGGAATTTTTAGCTTTTCATACGTGTACCTATATTTTATTTCTTCTTCTTCGTCGCGAATGGGCCACTTCGGATCACGTGGAGTCAACATTTACTGGCTTTTTCATTTAGTCCAGTATTCCTTCATACGTAGTGAATGGGTGTGTTTTCGATGCAGGGACCATACATGACGGCTAGTCTTTCTCTCATCATCATCAAAACCCCGTGTGAGTGTGATTTTTCCAATTTCATCTCGGTTCAGTAGACTGATGATCCTAATTCCTTCAGGTATTTCTCTCTCTGTTTGTACCAATTTGATCTAGTGGTCTTACTCATTAAGAATGTGTAAATTCTTTGAGTCGGTCTGTTTGAGTCCATTCTTTCTAAGTGTCCCATGAATTGTATGAATTGTATTTATAATAAAGGCATATTGAAGTAAAATGTTATCAATAATCAGATACCAGGTGTATGCATCAGTCTTTCCCGGTTTCACTAAGAGATGGCACCAGCAAACAGTACGCGGCTTATGAATTTGACACATACGTTAGTTTGTTCGTATGACATTAATCTATCAACACACACAAGTTGAGTCCACCAAACACTGGCGTCTGTGTTGTACCGTTCAGTGGAAAAAGAAATTTTGCGGCGCTCATTGCTTTTCTTATTGAATCAAAAGAAAAAGGATGTGGAAAGTCATCGTTTTCTGGTAGGAACATATGGTGAACGTACTCCATCGATTAGAACATGCGGGGCACGGTTTCGGAAATTTAAACGTGGTGATGTCAATGTGAAAGACAGGGGGCACTCTGGACTCAAAGTCAACAGCAATTGGCACAAGCATTAAATGCGTCTTAAGAAATAATCAGCAAACATTTACGAGCAATGGAGAAGATCAGTAAACTCGGAAAATGGGTCCCACAAGATTTGAATGAACGGCGAACGAAAAACCGCGAGATCTCTTGTGAAATGCTGCTTCAACGCCACGAAAGAAAATTATTTCTGAAACGAATTGTGATGGGTGACGAAAAATCGATTTATTTTGAAAACCCGAAGAGCAGAAAATCGTGGCTTTCACCTGGCAAATCTGGTCCTTCAACATTAAGGCCAAATTGCTTCGGCAAGAAGACCATACTTTGTGTCTGGTGGGATCATAGCGGTATTGTATATTATGAACTCTTGAAGCACGGAGAAACCGTTAATGCACAAAGCTATCGCCATCAAATTATTAATTCAAATCATCCATTGATCGAAAGATGACCGGAATTGGCCAGAAGACATGGCAAGGTGATTTTTTTACACGTCAATGTGCCGTCTCACACAGCAAAACCAGTGGAAGACACCTTGAAATCGCTTGGATGGGATATCGTTCCACACCCGCCGTACTGCCCCAACCTGGCGCCCTCTGGTTATCACCTCTTCGCATCAATGGGGCATGCGGTCCCAGAGCAGCACTTCAGCAATTTCGAGGAAAATGGAAAATGGCTCGACGAATGGTTTGCCGCAAAAGACAAGCAGCTATTCTGGCATGGTGTTCATAACTTACCTGAAAAATGGGCGGAATGTGTAGAAGTCGATGGCTAAGATTTTGAATTTAAAAAAAGAATTTCACTTAAAAATTACTTGTTTTCTTTACCACGAACCCCGGCAGAAACTTATGCATACACCTGGTACTAGCATCAATGAATATTTGTAAGTAAGACAATAAGAAAACTAGACAGATTTAGAACTATGATAAAATAACTAAGAGCTAGCTCAAAGATCAAAAATTACAGCAACTTCGGCGACTTCGGAATGACAGCAACTCCTTACATCAAGAGAAAAGCCTTGGCATGACACTCCCACTGCAAAAAACAGACTTTATATTCTCAAGCCATTTCGTCACCAAACATTTTTGCATTTCATGGCTTCGCCCATCCTGATATAAAGCTTACGGTGAAGCTGCTAACTGGTCGATTTATTTGGCCTAGAATAAGAAGTAATTCACGACAATGGACTAGATTCTGTATTAGCTACCCTCACTGTATTGGGAAAGTTGAGATAGTGCATGGGAACCTAAAGTCAGCTATCAAATCTCATAATGCTTATAAACGGACAGAAATCCTACCTACTGTCTTCCAGAGATTGCGAACTGCGCTTCGAGAAACGCCAAGCCGCTCAATTGCACAGATAGCATATGGACAAAGTATCAAACTTCCAGGTGAATGTTTCGAGGAACCAAAAATAAAAATTAATCCTCATACAGTTGCGTCTGATCTGCAAGAGTGAATTCTGCAACTAAAACCTAGTACACATTCATATACCACATCAAGATTAGTGTTTGTTCCAAAAGACCACCAAACCTGTTCGCATGTATTTGTGAGATGTGACTTCGTTAGAAAATCCCTTGATCCCATTTTTAGTGTCCTTTCCCTGTCATTACAAGGCATGAGACATACTTCACCATCAAGATAAAGGAAAAACTTGCTAATCTATCAATGGGCACTCAAAAACCTGTCTACCTGTTCCAGGAAGACGAAGGTTTATCTGCGTGAATTCCTACAAATTTTTCAGATGACAGATGCCACTCAGCCGGTCTAGAAAGCCAATAATAACGGCCGAGAGGATTCGTCGTGCTGACCACACAACACCTTGCAATCTGCAGGCCTTCAGGATGAGCAGCGGTCACTTGGTAGGCCAGGAACCTTCGGGGCCGTTGCGCCGTGGTTTTCTTCCTGTTTGCTTTATGTCGCACCGACACAGATAGGTCTTATGGCGACGACGGTTAGGAAAGGCCTAGGAGTTGGAAGGAAGCGGCCGTGGCCTTAATTAAGGTACAGCTCCAGAATGCAACTCAACTATATATTCACTTGATGAGCCTCCATCAAACACAAGGGTCTCAATGTCAGGCAGAGCCATTTCCTGCTCACTTATTAGAGTAAGTTCTTCAGATTAAGAACTGGTGACAAATATCATCAAACGTATCTTTTAAAAAGTAATAACAAACTATTTGACATTGTTTTATTCTTAACTATTGTGTTATTTGTGTAATTATTTTTGTGTTTACTTTTTCAGAGACTATACTCACCCTCATAAAATATAATTTATTCATGACTATGTTTTTGGTGGGGGAGTAGTGTAAAGGCCACAGAGTCTATAACTCTAAATATTTTATATTGATATTTAAGGTTTTCACTTTTATGCAGTTAGTGTTATACCGATGGAATAGCAACGATCGTTTATTAGTAACGAGTCAACAATAAGTGTCAATGTATGTAAATATTAAAATGATTTAAAATTCGTGTGTGTATCATAATTATTTCAGACTGTAATACAAGCAAGGGTATTGGAGTCATCCGGTTTAATAGAGCTGGACACGACGTTTTACGCACGCCATTCTTTGTAGAGCCGTTGAGAAGGAACGACATTTAATGGTCAATAATAATTGGCTCCCTCACACTTATTCTGTTACCGTTGTTGAACCAGTTACACCAGAATTACCCCACTGCTTTCCTTCCTCAGATATATTTGCACCGTAATGGCCATTTTTCATTTACATTTATGTTCTGTTTCTCAGAATTGAAGCCGTAATGATTGCGTTTTATTTTTTTTATTCCACCGTTGTTGTTAGCTTCATAGAACAGAACTGAAACATCCTAACTAAGATCTTTTATATTTAATATATAAATACAAACAATACAATTGCAAACTCTCGAAAACGAGTAGGTTAGCCTTCCAAGCAAAACTCGTCTTCACCTGCGAGTCCGCAGGTACAGCCCAATAAGAGAGGCACACAGTTTGCCACAGAGATGGCAGATAGTCCCTGCCAGGTGGAGCACCAATTATTCTTCTATTTCGCTCTTTTTCTTTTCGCTATTCGTGTACGGTTTTCTTCAGAATGTAGTGTGCCGCTATGAACTAATGATCCCCAGGACGAACGGTTGAGGGCTAAGGTATCCCAGTTGTTAACATCAATGTGGCACATCTTCATTATATCCTTAAATCACTTCCTCTGATCTCCCAGACAACGTTTACCCACTGTTAATTCCGAGTAAAATACTTCCCTGGAAATGCGATTATCGGGCATGCGTATTATATGCCCTGTCCATCATAGCTGACGTCTTAAAACCACAGTGGTCTGTGCCTCTTCACGTACACTGACATTTGTGTATCTATCTTGCCATGTTATATGCAGAATTCTTCTCAAACATCGTTGGTGATATTGTTCCAGCGTTTTAATATGTCGTCCGTAGCTTGTCCAGGATTCAGATCCATATAACCTGGGAACTACAACTGAACTGGATACGAGGATCATTGTTGCAACATTGATATCATGATTGTCAAATATTTGAGATAGTTTAGGAAAGGTTGCTCCAGCACGGTTGACTCTAAATTAGACTTCCGAATCTTTATTTCCGCTTGATGAAAGGATGCTACCAAGGTAAGAAAAGGTGTTTACTTACGGGTGCCAGGAAATGTTCTCCGCAGTGCCTACCTGCTGCTGCTGCTGCGTCGATGGAAACAATGACCTGTCTATGTCCTTCTAGAGGGACTGATTGATGGAGAATCTGCGTCTTACTGCTATTCACTTTGAGACCAATCTTTCTATATGCAGTTGGAACGGCATTCAAAGATTAACACTTTTTTCTCAGACTGAGCTACAACTGCATTATCATCAGCAGACTGTACCTCGACTAATGGCACAAAAATATGTATGTATGTACATATAGTATATAGGGAGAGGAGTTACGGTTTGGAATAATTTACCAAGTGAGGCGTTCGATAAATTCCCAAACTCTTTGAAATTATTTAAGAAAAGACCAAGTAAACAACTGATAGGGAATCTACCACCTGGACGACTGCCCCAAATGCAGATTGAATGTGATTGATTGATTGATTGATTGATTGATTGCTTGCTTGCTTGATTGATTGATTGATTGATTGATTGATTGATTGATTGATTGATTGATTGATTGATTGATTGATTGGATTATATGTGTGTATTTCTACACGGTTAATTAACTGTCATTTGGGTTGGAAAGTAAGTGACACCCCGAGAACCGTGTTTTAGGCAGCCCACTATCCAATCACTTCCTCTCAGTTGAAGTATGAAGTCACTGAAATTAGTACTGAATTGATCAAGGTTGGTATTTTTATACAAGTCTATTTTCTGTGGTAGTACTTGTAAGTGAAAATATACCGTTCTAATTTCTATAAGGGCAGAGAGAGAAAATGAAACTAGAAATTTCTAGATCTTCATTCAAATTCAAGATTTTTGCAATTAAATTCATCTATTAGTTTACTTGTTAAGAACTTTAATGTAGAACCGTGTATAGTTATACGAGAATAATAATATGCGTTCACTTTGTTTCAATTATCCCGTTTTGTTGACATGCTTGCATTGAATCTTCTGTAGCTCTAATACCACTTCATATGGAGGGCTACTGTTTGGACTGACTCCTGGAGTAAACTTTGTCCCTTAAGTTGGTATCATTGGCATATCCCTGCATTCGAATCCCAATATCGCGGGTTGAAACGCGGTAGAGGTAGTTGAAAGTTTGACAGTCCATGTCGAACGATTCGGCATGTAAAAGTTACATTTACAGTTTATCCGAAAACATTTAAAAAAGCCTGGCCTTAAATCGCCCACAGAAATCTCGTTTTCCCTCCAATCTGATAGGGAAATCACGGAACTCAAAATTGACACACAAGCTGGTGTCAAATTAAAGTGCCTCCATACGGTAGCTGAAATCATATTATTATTATTATTATTATTATTATTATTATTATTATTATTATTATTATTATTATTATTATTATTATTATTATTATTATCAGTGTTTAATCCATAGCGCTATTCACGTCCCGCGTTATTTTCCTAGTGTATAGATCTTTTAAAACCAGTTTAATAAAAGAAATGACGAAACCTCGTAAAACTTCATGAGTTGGCGATGCTGGCCATACTCCATACGATATTTAGTATCAAGGACGGCAAATTCAGGAAAGAAAGACTTAGAGCAGTGTGGAGTTATATAGGAGCAATTGACACATTCATGGTGAAAATAAGTTTAAAAGTGTCTCACCATCCATTTGATGTTGATAAAATGAAATGTCGTATGGCTTTTAGTGCCGGGATATCCCAGGACGGGTTCGGCTCGCCAGGTGCAGGTTTTCTATTTGACCCCCGTAGGCGACCTGCGCGTCGTAATGAGGATGAAATGATGATGAAGACACACATACACCCAGCCCCCGTGCCATTGGAATTAACCAATTAAGGTTAAAATCCCCGACCCGGCCGGGAATCGAACCCGGGACCCTCTGAATCGAAGGCCAGTACGCTGACCGTTCAGCCAACGAGTCGGACATTTGATGATGATGATGATGATGATGATAACAGACAAAACAGTCAACCATAACAGACCAGACATCATACTGGTAAACAAGAAAACTGGGGCAACTTTCATTATTGACATCGCCATCTCCAATGACACCAACATTGACAGGAAGTACCATGAAAAAATCTGCAAGTACAAAGAACTTGCAGAAGAGATGATCAAGAGGATCTAGAAGATGAAACTTGTACGGCTAGTCCCTGTGATTCTGTCAGTCAACAGCCTCATTCCCCACACACTTCACAAGAGTCTGCAAGAACTGAGTCTTCCACCGAACATCAACAAAATTATGCAACATTCTGTCCTCCTGTCAACATTGTGCGATCGTTCCTCTCGCAAGAATGGAGATCCCGTGATCTAGAGTTTTGTATATGCCTGTACATCAATATTTGTATTATAATGTGTAAATACTTCAATTATTGTAAGGCACTTGGTGCATCCCGTGCCCCGTTACTACCCACATTTCCTGTGGAGAAGTGTGTGTATAATAATAATAATAATAATAATAATAATAATAATAATAATAATAATAATAATAATAATTGTTACGAAGTTATCCTTGGAAGTCAGAGGTGAAAGAATATGCGGGCTGGAATGGGTCTAACTACAAGTTCGAACGATGAATTAAAATTTCAATAAAGGTTATATTTTCAAAACTTAACAATGGTAACATAGAATTTTGAGCGTACAACAAATAACAAGGAGTTAAATCAGGTACACAATCAAGAAGTCCAAGATTAAAGAAAAATTTAACCAGTTTCCACTAGGGGATATAACAAAGAAAATCAGGTACAATGCCGCTTTACAAGAAAAGCACCAGTTACGTGGTCTTTACAAATTCTGGGCTACGGGCCCAAATTCATCAATCCTTGAGCTCTCAGCTCACCATCACAAAATACCAAAGGGCAGAAAACCCTTAATTACCTGGAGCTCTTGCTCCCGCTTAATAATACCAGACAGAGCGGACCGGCTCTCAATTTTACAAGCCTATCAAAGGCCACAACAAACTTCACTTCTATCTGCCCTCAAGGCACACAAGGAAACAGGGGTATTTAATACCCAACCTACAGGGCCTTCGCATGAAGAAAACAAAACATCAGGTTAAGTAACTGGCCCAAAGTACAGAAAGGACTGGAGGCGTGAGCTTGCACTCCTAAATACACATTTTAAAACCTAAGTGGCTCTAGGCCGATACACAGGGGCTAATCCCAAGCTAGGGAGGTCACTCGTATGAGCAAACTTTAATACATTAAGGAAGAGAAGAAACGGTTATGAAAACGTAGTCACCTCAATTTCAAATATGAAGGGGAACTCGAGAGGGAAAAGCACTCTCTATCCCCGCTTTAAAAAGAGATTTGTAGTTTTTACATAGACTGAAAAGGAATTTACATTTTAAAGAGATGGGTTACATATTAAAGGTTGCGAACCCTCCCCGAGAGTTAGACTCCTGAGCTAGCAAGAAATAAAGATGTTAAAAGGCCATTACCTTGTTGAAGAACTGTCTGAAGAACGAGGCGCTTCCCGCCCCCTGCTACATATTCACACACTGAGTTACATGTTATACGAGTGGCCCGGAGACAAGAAAATCAACAGTTTTTATACCCTCGTGGAAAATTCGAGACCTTTCAGGAATGAGTAGACACACCCCCACAATTTTTATTGGTTGACTAATAATTACACATGGAAATTCGAAGAAGAAAGCAATGATTGGAGGAAAATTCATTACGGAAATTACTGATTGGCTAAATTCAAAACAGGCGGAAAAAAGTGATTAATGTTGCCAACCCACAAACCGCAGAACAAAATTTAATAAAGACAAAACTTATGAATACAACATATCTCCCAGAAGGTACATTCCTTTACACCAGAGTGCGTTATCATAGTTCTAGGTAGAGACTTCTGTTAGAGTCTGTACACACTTCTTGATTAATAAAAAACAAAAGCAAATCAAAAACACCCAGTGACATCTTCTGATAAACAGTAGAGTTAGTTCAGTTTTTAAAGTTCCGAGCTTCTCCTGTAGAGGAGTTTCAATTGGCGCAAGATTTGAACTTGCGTCGTACAGGTGTACCGCCCGGTACAATAATAATAATAATAATAATAATAATAATAATAATAATAATAATAATAATAATAATAATAATAATAATAATAATAATAATAATAATAATAATAATAATAATTCTATGTACCACTGACTGCTATTGCGGTTTTCAGGGCATCAAGATGCCAGAGTTCTTCTCCATGCTCTTAAATCTACCGGTACGAGGCAGGCATATTCGAGCAGTTTCAAATACCGTCGTACCAACGTAACTTTCTTCTACTTAAAAGGACTCATAAACATATCTGTGAGTTCCACTAGCGGCCATGTAAAATCATCGTTCGTTTCAAAGCCAAGCATGCAACAGATATTTCACTCACTGACAAAACAGAAACCTATCAACTGACCAGCCATAACTGTGTATCCGTGAACATGTTTGAACGAAACTAATTGGAAAACATTCTTCATGAGAAGGTATACAAATCAAAGTTCCGTGTATATGATTAATTAATTTTAGGGGGTAGAATTCCCTCCCTCCTCATGAATTTTAAAATTCCAACATCAAAATATTGAAATTACATATTTTGGTCCAAACTTGCTGAAATAATACAGCACTCAAATTTCGAGTTTTTTAAGAAATGCTAAAACCCCGTGACATTCTATACCCACCAGTGTGTAACATATCTGATCAAATTTAGCATTTTTAGGTAAAATATTAACATCTAAGTTGGTGGGTTACCCCCTCAAAATGAATTAATTAAATTATATTCTTTATTCATGAAGCAGTGATATTTGCAGTTCACCCACCCTCAACCCCCAGCATTGGTGTGATGATTATATCTATAAAAATAAAGAAAAGAAAGAAACCCTTATACAATACTTGGGGCACCTTCCTCATGAGTGTAACCCCGCATAATTTTATTGTAGTGGATTGAACACTATACATTATACTATTTGACTTGTTCTTTTCATACTCATTATTATTATTATTATTATTATTATTATTATTATTATTATTATTATTATTATTATTATTATTATTATCGTTACCGTGTTTTGCGGTAGGTAGAGGTGAAAGAAGGTGCGGGCTTGAACGGGTCTCAAACTACGAAATTAAGGTTAATGTATAATTAAACAAGGTTATATTTTCTTTTCAAAATTAAGAAATAACAAGCATGGCAGGTACAGAGTAGCAAGGCAACAAAAATATAGTTACAATATTTACCGGATTTGGGCTTCGCGCCCCGACTTCACAATTCTTGGCCAATCAGCCCAACCTTACTCCAAAATAAGTTTTAACAGAGGGGCAGAAAACCCCATTCATGCTCAGGAGCACTTGCTCCAAATTACACAGAAAAGCCTCCTCGAGGCATACAACACTCAATTTTCGAGAAAGAGCCACTCGCTCTCAACATTAAGCCTATTAAAGGCCATACCAAACTCCACCTTCAAGTTGTCCTCTAAGGACATAGATACAGGGGTAAAATACCCAACCTACTGAGGTCTATTAAGTAAGAAAAAAAGGTTAATTACATGACCTCTAAAATAACCACTTGAGAGGAGGCGACCTGCACTCCTAATACATTTGTTTTAAAACCTACTTGGCACTAGGCCATTAATGCAGGGGCTAATCCCATACTGAAGAGGTGACTTTAGAAAGGAACAATTTACATTACGTTAAAGAAGAATAGGTTGAGAACAAAAAGTTCACCTCAAAACAATGTGAGTGGGAGCTCGAGAGGGTTAAGCACTCTCTATCCCGATATGCAGTTTAAAAGATAGAATAGATACCAAGTGTCTTTACATTTTAAGGAAGGTTACATTATGGAAAAACTTCGGACTCGCCCCGAGAGTTAAACTGCTGAGCTAGCAAAGAAAGAAGTTATTAATCGGCCATTACCTTGTTGTTGACCGTTGCCGAAGAAAGAGGCGCTTCCCGCCCCCTGCTATGTACCTTACACACTAAAAGATGGAACAGAAGTGGCGCAGAGACCCAAAAATCAGCAGTTTATATACTCTCGCGGAAAGTTCGAGGCGTTTTTGGAATGAGAACACCTTCCCACCAAAACTTTATTGGTTAGGGATAAGCAGCATATTCAAGTTGGGGGAAGATACATCAGATTGGTCAGAAATTAATTAAAGAAATTCGGGATTGGCTAAATACAAACAAGGGGAAAGAGAGGGGTATACAGCCAACTTAAACAATAACAGAAAGAAATTTAACAAGAAACAAACTTTTGAAATAAAAATTTCTCCAAAAAACAGTTCTTTCACATCGCACTAGGGTGCACCCTTGCAGTTTTTCAGTAGTGTCCTCTAGAAGAGAAAGTTCACACTTCTTACTACCGGTAAAACAAAAATACATCAAAAGTGGCACAGTTCAAAAACTCCAAACTTTCCAAGTAGTGACATCTTCTGAGAAACTTGAAAATTAATACCGTCGATAAAGTTCAGACTTCCTCCAGCAGAGGAGTTTCAACTGGCGCAAATTTTAAATTAGCGGCGTGGAGGTGTACCGCCCGGTACAGACCCCCCCCCAAAAGTTCCTCCACGGGTGACACATGAAATTTGTTTGAAAACATGGTCCAAGTTTTGATGTTGATATGGAGATTAATTGCAGAAGTATTTATAAGATTTTCTTAAATTTGGTTTGATCCAGTTTCAAAATACTTGTTGTACAGTTGATGTAATGTCTTTATGTTTGTAGGAATTGAATTCAGAAGAAAAACTTTTAATACTTGAAAGTGAAGAAAAATTTTCTAAGTCCACCAAATATTGCAGTAGAATACCCAAGAAAAGGTAGTAAAGTTGAACTGGAATGTCCATATAGCTGGATATGTACTTCAAACGTTGATGATTTTAACGGCCAGACCAGCCGCCACTGCTTGCGTTCAGAGGAGGCCGCCCGGGCCCCTCAAGTACCCTGAGATACCGCTCGCCCGCACTATGAGGGGAGCAGAGGTGTAGAAGCACGCCGCGCCCGCGGTGAACGTATACAGGCTGCGGGCCAGTAGCAGGTCGTGCGCCGCACATCAGCCTTGGCCGGGAGGAGAGCTCCGGCTCGCCGTGCGCATGTCGTCCTCGCTGGGGTCGAGGGGGCCCTTCCTCTATCCCAGTCGCGGCACAGTGCCGCGCGGCTGCGGGGGCACTGAAACATTAAAGCTAGGCGGCAGAATTTGTTGGACCATCATCTTTTTTTGAGGGCACAGGCTTTGTGGAGAGGTTGAGGGGCCAGCGGCGTGCAGATATCCATGGCATTAAATAAGCCACTGTGTAGGGTGGAGCAGGAGACGGGAGCGTGGTAATGGCCGTGGCAAGGACAGGATGGCAGTTTAACGGTTCGGGGCAGGTTTTACAAAAATGCTTACATATAAAACAAAATATTATAGAAGGGGCAGAAAGCCTTAACAGTGAAACTCAAAAAAAATATAACCTTCATATTCCTTTCAAGATTATATGAAGCAAGTTAGCACAGAAATTATATAGGTTTCACCTGCGACAGGTGAACCCTAAATATCCTCTCGGTGGCTGGATTGCTTAATAACAACGTAACCGGTGTAAGGAAATCGAGAATTATGCACGGCCCATGAAATCTGGGGGCAAGCTTGCCCGCGGGAACAAAATTCTTGACCATCACTTGGTCGCCTACCTTCAAATTGGTGGGTCTCCGTCCACGATCATACCTTTCCCTAACCTTTTCATGAGACACTTTAAGATTGGCTTTAGCCTTCTTCCAAAGATCTTTAATGTTGTCCGGATCTATTGTCTCAGGTAGAACGTCACTCAGAGACCAGAGGTTAGAGAGCGGCGTGTTGGGAACGAACTTGAACATCAAAGAAGCTGGAGTAAACTTGTGAGATTCATGAACCGCCGAATTCAAAGCAAAAGCTAACCAATGCAGGGACGTGTCCCACCTAGAATGATCTTCATGATGATAGGCAATAAGCGCGGACCTGAGATTACGGTTAACCCGTTCAGCCAGAGATGGTTGAGGGTAATAAGCAGAAGTAGTCACATGAGAGATGGACAGGTCAAAGCAGAATTTACGAAATAGATTAGATGTAAAAGCCTTAGCATTATCAGATACAATGAATTGGCACGGACCAAAAGAAGCAAAAATAGAATTTAAGCAAGTAATGGTGGTAGCCAGCTTAGTCGGAAATAACCAGGAAAATCTTGTAAAACCATCTACGCATTCAAATATGAACTTGTTGGCATTTCCCTTTGACTGGGGGAAGGGTCCTACATAATCAATATACAGGCGTTCCATGGGGCGCGACGCTCGATGCGAAGACAAAAGGCCTACCTTGGTGGACATGGTGGGTTTACTGAGCAAACAAGATTTACAAGCTTTTACTAGTTCACGGATTTCACCGTCCATACCCTTCCAGATGAACCTTTCACGAATCTTTTCACGAGTTTTAAAGATTCCAAGATGCCCCCCAAAGGGGTCTCATGATAGTACTTGAAGATCATAGGCACAAGAACAGTTGGAACGACAACCTTCATCATCTTATCATGCCTCGAAGGGCAACATAGAACACCATTCCTCAGAACATAAGGGACAACATGTTCCCCAGAAGAAAGGGTTTCCATTATCGGAGCCAGCGTCGGATCTTCACGTTGGTATTTCTCGATATCCCTAAAGAGCATGGGAGCATCTGTTAAGATGGCATTAACACCAGATAGTATGGAATCGGGAGGTGATGAACTGTCGACCGGTTCGTGGGTCTCGACTTCGTTGGAAAACATACGGCTGAGTCCATCAGCAACAACATTTTCGGTACCTCTGATATGCCGGACATCGAATTGGAAGGCAGAAATACGAATGGCCCAACGGGCTATACGACCAGTACGACGCGGCCTACCTAAGACCCAGCTTAAGGCTTGATTATCTGTCTCCAGGTCAAATTTGACATGTTCCAAATAGAGACGGAACTTCTCTAAGGCAAATAAGACTGCCAACCCTTCGAGCTCATAGATAGAATACTTGGCTTCTTGAGCCGATAGAGTCCTAGATGCCTAGACGATGGGTCGCCTCCCTAGTTCAGTCTCTTGAAGAAGGACTGCAGCAACTGCTGACGACGACGCGTCAGTTTGGACGATGAATTTCTTCGCGAAATCAGGCATAGCAAGTACAGGGGCATTACAGAGAGCTAATTTAAGATCTTCAAAAGCGGCTTGTTGAGAAGGTCCCCACTCGAATTTGATGCCTTTCCTACGAAGAAGGTTCAAGGGCGCCGCTCTATTAGCGAAGTTAGGAAAAAACTTCCTGAAGAAATTCACCACACCAATAAACCTGGCGATACCTTTGATATCCTTAGGGGGTTTAAAATCACGGATGGCCTGTGTTCTCGAATGATCGACTGCAACACCATCAGGTGACACAATATGCCCTAGGAATGACATAGAGGGCTTAGCAAAGGCAACCTTGGATAACTTAACAGTTAACCCAGCCTTACGAAGGCGATTGAGGACTTCTTGCAGATGATCTAGATGTTCTTCAAAGGTCTCCGAAAATACGACGACATCATCCAAGTAGTGATACAAGTACTCAAATTTGATGTCGGAGAAGACCCTATCTAGCAGCCTAGTGAGTACAGCTGCTCCCGTGGGGAGCCCGAAAGGCACGCGGTTGTATTCGTATAAATTCCAGTCCGTGGCAAACGCTGTAAAATGTTTAGACTCTTCCGCAAGGGGAATTTGATTGTAGGCTTGATTCAAATCCAAGATGGTGAAGAACTTGGCCTTACGGAACCATGAAAAACAAGAATGAAGGTCGGGAAGGGGCACAGATTGTAACACCACCTTCCGATTGAGAGCCCTATAATCAATGACAGGCCTGAAGCCCCCTTGGGGTTTCGGGACTAGAAAAATAGGTGACGAATACGCCGACTTAGAGGGCCTAATAATACCATCCTTCAACATCTGATCGATGATTTCTTTCAGAGCCTTCATTTTAGGTGGTGATAGCCTATAAGGTGGAAAACGGACAGGAATTGAATCCGTGACCTCAATTTTGTATTCAATAAGGTCAGTAACACCAAGAGTATCAGAGAACACCTCTGGAAATGACTGACATAATTTACGAATACTATCAGCCTGCTCCTCAGGTAGATGTCTAAGGTCTAACAACATCTCATCCTGGGTAGGCGAAATAGATAAACATGATACAGAATTACACTTTAACAAGGGGATTTTACAATTGGACGCAAATTTGAATGTGCACGACTTACTCTGAAGATCGAGCACAAGACCAGTGTGAGAAATGAAGTCAGCTCCCAATATGATGGGGCAAGACAAGTGCTTAGCCACAAACAATTTGATTTTCCATGTAAATTTAAAAATACGAATTTTGACATTTACAGAACCTAGGATTTCCAATGGAGATGAATTAGCCGAAACATATTGAACAGGAGATGAGACATAGTCAGGTAGTTTACAAACAGATTTCAATTTAGAATACCATTCAGCCGAAATAATCGAACAAACACTGCCTGAATCTAAAAGAGCTGTTACAGGTTCATTATTTAACTCAAGTTTGAGAAAAGGGACCGGTGCGGGGGTATCCGCCGCAATCCTAAGACACTGTTTGGGGCATTCAAAAGATAGATTTGTAGATTGAACATTCCCTGAATTTACGACCTGTTTGCCAGGGGCTGAGCCTCGGGAAGATGGATTAGTCGACTCAGCCGAAGCCACTAGTCACTTTTGATTGTTGTTGGAAGTTGCACCTGAAGTTGAGCAGGAGGGGGTGCTATTCGAATTGGGACAATTCTTGGCGATATGTGAGAAAGCCCCACATTTAAAACAGCCTTGTAATGAACCAGTTCCATTCCTTGTCCCACTAGATTTGAGCAATGGGCACTTGTTCCGAAGATGGTCGGGCGACCCGCAAGCATAGCATTTACGAGGTGTGACTGGTCGGCGAGGAGGAGGAGGCCGAGGATTACCAAAAGAAGGAGGGGGTTCTTTCGCGACACGCAAAGAATCGGCGTATCTAACTCCTTCCGCTGAGACGGCCAATGCTTCAAGTTCAGAGAAGGTTTGCGGGCACGCCGCGAAACACAAATATGACCTATAGGATGGTGAAATTCCTTCTACAATAGCCTGTACAATCTGATCTTCAGGAAAATGAAGGGCAAACACCCTAGTATAGAATTTAATATCTTGGATGAAGTCTGCTAAGTTTTCATCCAAACGCTGTACACGATAATAGTACTTCTGAATAAGGGAGGACCTGGCCCTAGCCGGGATGAAGTTAGCTAGCAAGTGGGCGTGGAAATCCTCAATAGATGATTGCTCGGCAATGGCTCTTACTATTTTGTCTGAGAGACTACCAATTGCATAGGGATAGATGATTTGCAAAATCTGACATGGGGAAAGAGAAAACACAAGGGCATGATCCTGAAATTCAACTAAAAATCTTAAAAATGAAATTACGTCACTGGTAGTATTAACGGAAAACTTGGAGATACCTCTGAGCAGCATTGCCAATGGATGAGGCAAGCTGCTAAACCCGGGTGACATAGTAGGTAAAGGTTTCAGTGGCAAGGAAGTTAATTCAGAACGTATATTATTCAACGATGCACGGCGTTCAGACTCGTTGTCCAATGGGGCAGAGATAGTTTGAGCAGCAACGGTTATCCTATTGACTTCTCCCTTAGGAGGCTCTTCCTCGCTACCTACATTCATGGTGGTGGGTTGATCAATTTTGGGAGGAACTTCCCCAGTTAACAATTGAGTGACCTTGCTAGATAATTCAGAAATACTTTCAAGCAACGTACTAGCTTCCTTCCTCTGAACGTCATTCAACTTCAGAGACAACAGATCGTTAACTCTATTTGAAAAATGATATAGCCTGGCTTGCACACGCTTAATTTGATTAGGAGAAGGATCATTTTCGTCAAAAAAACTAACTACCGATGCTAGCCCAGTAGTATTCTCGGTGATCGTGGAAAGAGAGTCGTCAATTTCTTTCTCTCCCAAATTGGGGATGGAAATGGGCAATTCAAGGGACTCTCTAAGCTTGTTGGTGTCTATCGCAACCGTGCCTCCAGATTGCACATTTCTGATAGTTAACTCATAGATCAACTCCTCCTTGCGCAAATAGTTAAGATGGAGAACATCGCGAGGGCCGGGCATGATGACAGAACAATTTTGAAACAGGAAAGATCTAAAATTCCAGCAACTGAGAAAATTGTTATAGTTTGAATCAAAGCAATGTTTAGCCGTCAAAAGGGGGTTAAAATGAGACCCATTCAACCACGCTCTGCTACCACTTGTTACCGTGTTTTTGCGGTAGGTAGAGGTGAAAGAAGGTGCGGGCTTGAACGGGTCTCAAACTACGAAATTAAGGTTAATGTAAAATTAAACAAGGTTATATTTTCTTTTCAAAATTAAGAAATAACAAACATGGCAGGTACAGAGTAGCAAGGCAACAAAAATATAGTTACAATATTTACCGGATTTGGGCTTCGAGCCCCGACTTCACAATTCTTGGGCAATCAGCCCAACCTTACTCCAAAATAAGTTTTAACAGAGGGGCAGAAAACCCCATTCATGCTCAGGAGCACTTGCTCCAAATTACACAGAAAAGCCTCCTCGAGGCATACAACATTCAATTTTCGAGAAAGAGCCACTCGCTCTCAACATTAAGCCTATTAAAGGCCATACCAAACTCCACCTTCAAGTTGTCCTCTAAGGACATAGATACAGGGGTAAAATACCCAACCTACTGATGTCTATTAAGTAAGAAAAAAAGGTTAATTACATGACCTCTAAAATAACCACTTGAGAGGAGGCGACCTGCACTCCTAATACATTTGTTTTAAAACCTACTTGGCACTAGGCCATTAATGCAGGGGCTAATCCCATACTGAAGAGGTGACTTTAGAAAGGAACAATTTACATTACGTTAAAGAAGAATAGGTTGAGAACAAAAAGTTCACCTCAAAACAATGTGAGTGGGAGCTCGAGAGGGTTAAGCACTCTCTATCCCGATATGCAGTTTAAAAGATAGAATAGATACCAAGTGTCTTTACATTTTAAGGAAGGTTACATTATGGAAAAACTTCGGACTCGCCCCGAGAGTTAAACTGCTGAGCTAGCAAAGAAAGAAGTTATTAATCGGCCATTACCTTGTTGTTGACCGTTGCCGAAGAAAGAGGCGCTTCCCGCCCCCTGCTATGTACCTTACACACTAAAAGATGGAACAGAAGTGGCGCAGAGACCCAAAAATCAGCAGTTTATATACTCTCGCGGAAAGTTCGAGGCGTTTTTGGAATGAGAACACCCTCCCACCAAAACTTTATTGGTTAGGGATAAGCAGCATATTCAAGTTGGGGGAAGATACATCAGATTGGTCAGAAATTAATTAAAGAAATTCGGGATTGGCTAAATACAAACAAGGGGAAAGAGAGGGGTATACAGCCAACTTAAACAATAACAGAAAGAAATTTAACAAGAAACAAACTTTTGAAATAAAAATTTCTCCAAAAAACAGTTCTTTCACATCGCACTAGGGTGCACCCTTGCAGTTTTTCAGTAGTGTCCTCTAGAAGAGAAAGTTCACACTTCTTACTACCGGTAAAACAAAAATACATCAAAAGTGGCACAGTTCAAAAACTCCAAACTTTCCAAGTAGTGACATCTTCTGAGAAACTTGAAAATTAATACCGTCGATAAAGTTCAGACTTCCTCCAGCAGAGGAGTTTCAACTGGCGCAAATTTTAAATTAGCGGCGTGGAGGTGTACCGCCCGGTACAATTATTATTATTATTATTATTATTATTATTATTATTATTATTATTATTATTATTATTATTATCTTGTACTTTTATGAGAGCAGTTATATAAATAATTAATTTTGAGACAATATGAGTGAAAGAACATTGCTGCATAAACTGAAAAATTCCTCCTTGAAAACTGCATCTACTCTAATATATAAGAATGTTAAATAGAGCGTGAAGAATCATGACATAAAAAGATATTATCGTTAAATCTCTTTTAATTAGAATTCGTTACATACTTCAGGAAGCGAAAGTAGCGCAGCCGTTCTCCATTATTCCCTCCATACTTTGTGAACTTTATCTCGAACCGTAGCCAACGTGAAGGGCAACTGAACAACAACAATTAAAGGAGTTAGTTCCACGCGTTAAACCGGCTATAAATAGACTGAGTAGACAGTTGGAGTAAAATCATCGATCGGCTACTTTTAAAGTGCTATTCCGTGGTTTGGCCTTTATGTTTCACGCGAATGCTCAGGTCGTACTATTCTTTAGCGTATATACACTGACTGACAGAGCAAATGCAACACCAAGAAGGAGTGGTTCGAAAGGGATGAAAGTTGGGGAAAAAACAGAGACGGCACGGACGAATAATTGATGTTTATTTCAAACCGATATGCAGGTTACACAATGCGCACGCCATCGACTCAGTAGGATGTAGGACCACCGCGAGCGGCGA
The DNA here is from genome assembly GCF_040414725.1 of Anabrus simplex. Classification (NCBI taxonomy): domain Eukaryota; kingdom Metazoa; phylum Arthropoda; class Insecta; order Orthoptera; family Tettigoniidae; genus Anabrus; species Anabrus simplex. The sequence goes on along the minus strand of NC_090265.1, from coordinate 636,514,781 downwards.
TGCACGCAGAAACACGTCGAGGTACAGAGTCAATAAGAGTGCGGATGGTGTCCTGAGGGATGGTTCTCCATTCTCTGTCAACCATTTGCCACAGTTGGTCGTCCGTACGAGGCTGGGGCAGAGTTTGCAAACGGCGTCCAATGAGATCCCACACGTGTTCGATTGGTGAGAGATCCGGAGAGTACGCTGGCCACGGAAGCATCTGTACACCTCGTAGAGCCTGTTGGGAGATGCGAGCAGTGTGTGGGCGGGCATTATCCTGCTGAAACAGAGCATTGGGCAGCCCCTGAAGGTACGGGAGTGCCACCGGCCGCAGCACATGCTGCACGTAGCGGTGGGCATTTAACGTGCCTTGAATACGCACTAGAGGTGACGTGGAATCATACGCAATAGCGCCCCAAACCATGATGCCACGTTGTCTAGCGGTAGGGCGCTCCACAGTTACTGCCCGATTTGACCTTTCTCCACGCCGACGCCACACTCGTCTGCGGTGACTATCACTGACAGAACGGAAGCGTGACTCATCGGAGAACACGACGTTCCGCCATTCCCTCATCCAAGTCGCTCTAGCCCGGCACCATGCCAGGCGTGCACGTCTATGCTGTGGAGTCAATGGTAGTCTTCTGAGCGGACGCCGGGAGTGCAGGCCTCCTTCAACCAATCGACGGAAAATTGTTCTGGTCGATATTGGAACAGCCAGGGTGTCTTGCACATGCTGAAGAATGGCGGTTGACGTGGCGTGCGGGGCTGCCACCGCTTGGCGGCGGATGCGCCGATCCTCGCGTGCTGACGTCACTCGGGCTGCGCCTGGACCCCTCGCACGTGCCACATGTCCCTGCGCCAACCATCTTCGCCACAGGCGCTGCACCGTGGACACATCCTTATGGGTATCGGCTGCGATTTGACGAAGCGACCAACCTGCCCTTCTCAGCCCGATCACCATACCCCTCGTAAAGTCGTCTGTCTGCTGGAAATGCCTCCGTTGACGGCGGCCTGGCATTCTTAGCTATACACGTGTCCTGTGGCACACGACAACACGTTCTACAATGACTGTCGGCTGAGAAATCACGGTACGAAGTGGGCCATTCGCCAACGCCGTGTCCCATTTATCGTTCGCTACGTGCGCAGCACAGCGGCGCATTTCACATCATGAGCATACCTCAGTGACGTCAGTCTACCCTGCAATTGGCATAAAGTTCTGACCACTCCTTCTTGGTGTTGCATTTGCTCTGTCAGTCAGTGTATATCTGTCCTTCAGTGTATAAATTTAGAATTTTAGGCTAATAATGCATTGTTTTTATTTCGGATATTTCTCCTTCCCTTTCTCCATATGATTCTACAGCCTTGAGCGATCAGCTCAAATCTACATCGCCTCCTACATGCCGTTATTTCTAAGTAGAGAAAGGGGCAGTGTGGAGGGTTGGGAGTTAGTAATGAAGGAAGCATCTGCCTATTCACATGATATGCACGAGGGCGATGAGTTTTCATAGCGGTGTAATCGGGTAGTGTCCGGCTCCATGGCTAAATGGTTAGCGTGCTGGCCTTTGGTCACAGGGGTCCCGGGTTCGATTCCGTGCAGGGTCGTGAATTTTTACCTTAATTGGTTAATCTCCCTGGCACGGGGACTGGGTGTATGTGCCGTCTTCATCATCATTTCATCCTCATCACGACGCGCAGGTTGCCTCCGGGAGTCAAATCAAAAGACCTGCATCTGGCGAGCAGAACTTGTCCTCGGACACCGCCGGCACTAAAAGCCATACGCCATTTCATTTCAATCGGGCAGTAAGCCACATAAGCAGAAATAGAAACATGCCTACATGTAAAACGCAACCAAATCTAACATATTGAACTACTTGACCTGAGAAGCACTTTCCAGTTCTCCGATCTATGTTACATTCATCAAATAATCAATGGCTATAGCAAATGGAATACTCTTACAACATACTTCTCAATATACATCCCCTCTCCTCCTCTCCCTGTCCAAAGCGCAACCGGTATAGTCATCATGCGTCCCGTTCGCGCGTAACCGTACAACAACTCTCTATCTTTCACCGTCTCCCTACACTTGGTAACTCACTACCCGATACTGACATATTCACACCCTTCGCATCCTTCAAACACAAAATTAAAACATTCCTTTGAAGTCCTCTCCAGGTTTCAATTTTCTTCTGTCCTTCCAACCCATCACCTTCCTTCTTGCTAACTCTGTAAGCGACCCTTGCCTGTTATTGTCGCCATTCTTGTTACATTGTTATTGTTATTAATTTACTGTTGATACATAATATTGTTGTTTATATCGATCGTTATCTTATTCTACTTATTTTGATTTGTTTTATGGCCATCCATTGGCGGTATCTAATAATTATTTAAATAAATAAAACCTGACAAAGTGACGGGTGTCAATGGGACGAATCACATTTGCCTTTACTCTTGGCTTTGTAAACCGGGTCCGCTATCTCACCGTCAGATAGCTCCTCAGTTATTCTCACGTAGGTTGAGTGAACCTCAAACCACTCTCAAGTCCGGAGAACAATTCCCGACCTTGTCGGAAATAGAACCGGGATCCTCTGGGTGAGACGCAGGGTCACTACCCCTACAAAAGGTAATAATATTAATTAATTCCACCTTTGGTTAAATTTTGTCTGTTTGTGGAAGTACTCACTAAATCCACTAGAGTAATTTGGTACACCAATTTAAGGATAGTGGGGTCTTATAAGAGTGCTTTCGCACACGTTTTCTTCAAGGTTAATTTTTCGATTTATTGTTATTTTGGTTTTATGTACGTCCCACTAACTACTTTTTTTGGTTTTCGCGGATGCCGAAGTGCTGAAATTTTGTCCTTCAGGAGTTCTTTTGCGTGCCAGTAAATTTTCCGACACTGGACTGACGTATTTGATTACATTCAAATACGACTGCACAGAGCCAGGATTGAACCTGCGAAGTTGGGCTCAGTAGACCAGCGCTCTACTGTCTGGGCTACTCTGCATGGCTTATTTTTTTAACTATGTGTATGTAACAAATGTTGTCGGATAAATTATTAAATGTTTTAAAAATGTCTAGTTCAGGCTATTATTCTTTTTCTTTTCCTGGAAGGATAGCTCCCTCGGAGGAACAGTAACGGAATCTCCGACTCATGATCCCATATTCGTAGGTTCGAACCCGAGTGAAATAGGCTAGTCGATTTTTGAGAGGTAGTCAAAAATCTTGACACTGGCGTTATTGTTGTCACCTTTAGCAATCCACTTGGTGACATCCGACAAAATTAAATTGACTCAACCATAGGAACCGTCCAGTAGATTTTCGTTTTTGTCGACAGATAGTGCCACTATCGTAACATTGAAATGGATAGGCAGGCCACCAAAGTAACACCACTTCAGAAGGTTTGCAACTCGATACCTGAGGCCATATTATTATTATTATTATTATTATTATTATTATTATTATTATTATTATTATTATTATTACGAATGAGCCAATTAGGACTACGGAAGGTACTTAGATGCATGCATTTACCTTCTTTTGTGGCCATATTTATTTTATACTTTAAGTGTGGCATTACTGTTATTATTATTATTATTATTATTATTATTATTATTATTATTATCCAGTTCCTCGGCTGAATGGTCACCGTCGGGGTCTTCCGTTCAGAGGGTCTCGAGTGTCATTTTCGGCTGGATCGGGGATGTTAATTGCTTCTGGTTTCGCTTCTTCTGAGACTGGGTGTTTATGTTTGTCCCAACACTTCATCTTCATACACACACAGCATGCTACAGCATTTACCTCCACTCAAACACGTAACATAAGGTTGACATCAGGAAGGGTATATGGCATAAAACAGGGCCAAATCCACAAGTACGACAGAGATCGCACTCGCGACCCCACCATCGTGTGGGGGAAAGGGGTAGAACATTATTATTATTATTATTATTATTATTATTATTATTATTATTATTATTATTATTATTATTATTATTATTATTACATCTCCGATTGTGGATCACTGGTAGAGTGTCTGCCCTCCAGATCCCAAGATTACCTGGGAGAGGTGGTCTGAATGACGGAGGACAAGTGAAGTCCATCCAACACTCCATGTTGTACGATGTCGGAATGTAAAAGGTCCCTGGTGTCACAAGTTGGTGTTTTATAGTTACAAATTGAGAATCCATTGGAACATATCAGTGCTGTAAACTATATTTAATATCCCTATAGGAATTTACCTGCATACTGAGTTTTCTTTTATAAACTAAAATGTTCTGTTATATCTTCTAAAACGAAGCTAATTAAAACATAAGCCTAAATGGGCCGATCCGTACGAAATATTTACCATGTTATTTGGAATACACATTATGTTTAGTTGATATAACATGTGAATATTAAACAGGGAGAAAATAACTCATTGGATAAAAGTACAGCATAAAATTAATAACATCGATTGTTTAGAAAACAAGAAGACCGGCGCCTTCGCTGAATGATCAACGTCGAGATCCTCGGTCGAGAAGGTCCTGGATTCAATTTCTGGGATTTTAATTCTGTCTGGTTAATTCCTCTAGCTCTGGAAGTGAATGTTTGTATATATTTCAATATATACATCATCATAAACACTGCTAGTCACCAAAGTGTTACTATATATAAAAATGTATGTAGGTGTGTGTGTAAATGACACATCTCCTCCTAAACCGCTCGAGCAATCTCGGCCAAACGTGGTACACTTATGACTTAGTATCCGGGGACGAGCACTGTGGGAGTAAGGCGTCCCTAGCGCCCTTCGGGGTGGGGGATAAGTGGAGGATAGGTATAAAAATAATCGTAAATAGTGTCGAATCCACAGTTTTCGGTGTCTCTGAGATGAATAGTAACACTACGGATTTTTTAAAGACCAAGTTCAGAACCTTTTTTGGGTGGGGCGAGTTGGTTGAGATATTAAAAATAATTGAAAATAGTATTGAATCTACAGTTTTCGGGGTCGCTGAGATAATAGTAACTCTACGGATTTTTTAAAGCCCAAGTTCAGCCCCCTTATGCGTGGGGGAGAGGGGGGAGGTAGTGAGATATAAACATAATCGAAAATAGGATCGAGTCCGTAGTTTTCGGGGTTGCTGAGATAAATAGTAACACTCCAAATTTTTTAAAAGTCCATGTTCATCTCCCAACGGCATGAGGATGAGAAGGGGTGAAAAGGGAAATGTCCAACATGACCGAAATTACGCATGTACATGTGTTTCTTCCAGCATAGCCCTCATACAGTATTGGTACACGTATGACTTACCATCTGAATAAAATACTGTTGGAGGAAAAGACCCCTAACACACATAGGGGAGGGGATGAAATATAAAAGTAAACGAAAATGACTGATATCAATGTTGGATTCCGTTTTACGAGGTTGTTGAGTTGAACTGTGACACTCTGGATGCTGGTTAAGACATACTTCAGCCGCGATCAGAATGGAGATTGAGAAGGGGGTGAAAATGACCGAATTTACGGATATACGTAGGTATATTCCAGAATAGCTCTCAACGAAACTTGGTACACATATGACTTACCATCTGAAAAAATTACTATGGAGATGAAACATCCCAACCCCTGTTAGGGGTGGAGAATGGGAGGGGTTGACATGTAAAAGTAATGGAAAATAAACTATATTGATGTCGAATCCATTATTTATGTTATTTTGAGACGAAGGTTTGACGCTCTGGGTGCAGTTTAAGTCTACGTTCAGCGTTCATTGAGACAGGGGGCGAGGTGGGATTAAAATTAAATAGTCTAAAATAACCGAGATTCGTGTTGAATCCAATGCTTTTGGGGTCGCAAGGCTGATTGGTGATAGTCTCAATGTCAGTTGAAATCCTGTACGTCGTATCTATAGTGCGATGGATAAATACATATAGTTATCACTTTATTTTTTGACGGGATCAAATACTTCCCAGGGCATTCGACTTTACATAAGGGCAAAGTTTTACTCGAAAATGAATTATTCTAAAACTTGAAATCGAACACATCAAAATAACTCTAAAACTGCATAATAGATCGTAAAATATCAATCAACATGTCAAAAAGGAATTCTATAAAAATCTCTTCACACATAACTAACTGATAATACAAATCCTAAAGGTAAACATTCAAAAATTCTCCGGGCAACGTCGGCAACTTTCAAATAGGTTTGGCGTGAGGAAGGGCATCCGGCCGTAAAACAAGGCCAGATCCACAAATGCACCCCATTTTACTCCCGCGGCTCCACTTGAGTGTGGGAATATTGGTGGAAGAAGTTCACGTAAACGGAAAGAAACTGAAATAAATCATACACAAATGACTTGAGTCTGGAAGGAAGCGTGCGAAATCATTAACCTTTTGCAGTCCGACTCGTTGGCTGCACGGTCAGCGTACTGGCCTTCGGTTCAGAGGGTCCCTGGTTCGATTCCCGGCCGGGTCGGGGATTTTAATCTTAATTGGTTAATTCCAATGGCACGGGGGCTGGGTGTAGGCCTATGTGTTGTCTTCATCATCATTTCATCCTCATCACGACGCGCAGGTCACCTACGGGTGTCAAATAGAAAGACCTGCACCTGACGAGCCAATCCCGTTCTGGGATATCCCGGCACTAAAAGCCGTACGACATTTCATTTCAACCCTTTGCACTCGTATGTCGGATATATTTCGACATATGTTTATTTCAAGAACGGAGAGCTTTTAGCAACTCTTGGCCAGAATCACGTCTGTAAAGCACCAGTTTACGGTCTTTGGAATTAATTCTTTTCAGTCAAGACGAAGGACCGCTGATCGGAGAGTCACACTTCATCTAGCCACAAGCTCGGAATATTAAAAGTGCAGAAATAGACAGAAGAGAGATCGGCGAAGGAAACTCCATTTTTTCAAAATCTTTGCAATAAAAGAAAATGCCGTATGGCTTTTAGTGACGGGAGTGTCCGAGGACAAGATCGCCTCGACAGATGCAGATCTTTCGATTTGACTCCCTTAGGCGACCTGCGTGCCGTGATGAGGATGAAATGATGATAAAGATGGCCCCGTGCCAGCTAAATTAACCAATTGTGGTTAAAATTTCTGACCTTACCGTGAATCGAACCCGGGGCTCCTGTGATCAAAGGCAGGCACACCAACCATTTAGCCGTGAAGCCGGAATTTGCAAAGAAACATCGCCTTCTTAGAGATGTCAGCTTCCAGAAGTGTAATTCACAGTAAAATAGTAAACAACGAAAGCATACCTACAAATTCATTTTCAGATTTCCGTAATCCTGTTCATTTCAGTTTTCGTACAGCTGTAAGAATAGATAGTATTACTCCCGTATTTTTCCAGAAAAATAAATACGAGAAGGGTTGTAGAACCAGACAGATGTGTTAGAGTGGTAGGCCTAAGGGTTAAGCTCTCGGATCTCTCAGAAGGATGAAATGACTATCATTACAACAGTGAAACTGCCCCTTTTACTGAATGTGAAGGTGCATATGTGTTCTTGCAAGTGCTTCTGATTTGCATGCCAATTATTTCAGTTTCTTCATCATCATCATCATCATCATCATCTGTTTACCCTCCAGGGTCGGTTTTTCCCTCGGACTCAGCGAGGGATCCCACCTCTACCGCCTCAAGGGCAGTGTCCTAGAGCTTCAGACTCTTGGTTGGGGATACAGCCGGGGAAAATGACCAGTACCTCGCCCAGGCGGCCTCACCTGCTATGCTGAACAGGGGCCTTGTGGAGGGATGGGAAGATTGGAAGGGATAGGCAAGGAAGAGGGAAGGAAGAGGCCGTGGCCTTAAGTTAGGTACCATCCCGGCATTCGCCTGGAGGAGAAGTGGGAAACCACGGAAAACCACTTCCAGGATGGCTGAGGTGGAAATCGAACCCACCTCTACTCAGTTGACCTCCCGAGGCTGAGTGGACCCTGTTCCAGCCCTCGTACCACTTTTCAAATTTCGTGGTAGAGCCGGGAATCGAACCCGGGCCTCCGGGGGTGGCAGCTAATCACACTAACCACTACACCACAGAGGCGGACATTTCAGTTTCTTAATTATATAAATAGTAGACGTTATAGGTTTTGTTTAATTATTTAATTTTCAAGTATTTAGGATGTGCCGGGATGTTAGTATAATAAGTGAGACTGAATCAAGGTGCATAAAGCTAATGCAGTGAGCTCGCAGTGGCGATCAACAGCGTCCCGAGGAAACTATCTTTACATCGGTCTGTTTTCAGACTGACTTCGTTTTACGGGAGTGAAAGCTGGGTGGAATCAGGATATCTTATTGATAAGCCAGAAGTTACAGATATGAATGTAGCGAGAATGATTGCTGGTAGAAACAGTTGGGAACAATGGCAGAAGGGTATTCGGAATGAGGAAATAAAGGCTAAGTTAGGAAAGAACTGGATGGATGAAGCTGTACGCATAAACAGACCTCGGTGGTGGGGTCATGTGAGGCGAATGGAGAAGGATATGTTACCTAGGAGAACAATGGATTCTGTTGTGCTGGGTAAGAGGAGTATAGGGAGACCAAGACGATGATGGTTAGGTTCGGTTTCTAACGATTTAAAGATAAGAGATATACTCTAGAACTAAACGAGGCCATGTAACTAGTTACAAATACAGGATTGTGGCGGCGAAGAGTAAATTCTCAGAGGCTTGCCGACTGAACGCTGAAAGGCATAACAGTCAACAAAGATGATGTATGTATGATGTATCTTGACTGAACGTATGTTTTCCTTGGAAATGAATCTCTTGTTGATCGACTGAATACTTGAGCTAGTCAACACTGAAAGTGATGGCTTCTAACCAAACCATTCGAATAATGTAAGAAGGGAATTTTCTTCCCAACCTCGTGCATACCAAACCTTGTTTCTGTTCTGAATCTTCTTCGATCCAAAGTTCATATTGTGTTGGCTGTGAGGTGAGAGGAGGCAAAGCCACCTGTAATCTGTTGCGATTCGAGCTCAGCCCTAAATTCCACAGCCTGCGGCAGAGCCACGACCAAGGTTAAAACAAGGCAGCTCTCTGTGTCTTCGCCTTTCACTCTTGAAAGGCTGCGGGCGACTGGAACAAGCGAATGTCGCGAGAGGTGAGCCGAACGATGTACTCCACATGGCAGTACCGTACTCCGAGCACGCGCCGGTTTCAACTCACTCAGCCGCCGTAACGGACAGGGAATATTTCTGCTGTTAAACTTGTGAAGATTTTTTGCTTCCGCAGTTATGTATTTCTACTGACTACGCTTTTAGACCTAGAAAAATAAAACTTGGAAACTGCAAACAATACAACTGGTTGCATCTCCTTCTAAGTTTTCAGTTTCTTGTATGTATGTTCAGTCTTCAGCCCTAAGGCTGGTTGGATCCTCAACAGCTCTGCCATCAGCCTAGGTATCACTGAAGAGGCGTACTAGGGAAATGAGGAGTGAGGTAGTTTCCCGTTGCTTTCCTCACCGAGCCAGAAGTTGCTATTACATATCAGCCTGCCAAGCCCACTGAAATGCATGCATCAACCGACCCTATGAGCAACGTTTTCACACCATTCATTGCAGGGACTGGTTGCACAATGAATGGCATTACTAGCATTGCTCATACCTCAGTCACTTCCATATTGTCAAAGCCAAGGATAAGACAGAGATAAGACAGAGATAGATCAATGAAAGTAACAAAATTGCTCTAGCCCACACCAGAAGACATAGTGCACTGTAAACACTAGGTCCTGCCAGCAAAGGCATTTCAATTTCTTAACGGCCAAAATGACAAAATAAATTTTAACCACAAAAACCCATGTACTATACCTTTATCTCGGATACTATTGATAATAATAATTGCTCAGCTTTAGTCAAAACATACAGACATTTTAGAGTGTGGTTTTTATTTTATGAAAAATAATTTGAGAAATATTAAATATATATGTATTCTATTCTTGGGACATTTTTGAGGTATTATCTTCTGTGAAATGCAAGCTCATAGTTGCGCGACCCCAACCGCATGGCCAACTCGAACCCCCACTGTCGGCAGCCCTGAATATGGTTTCTAATGGTTTCCCATTTTTACACAAGCCAAATGCAAAGGCTTGCCTTAATTAAGGCCAAAGCCGCTTCTTTCCTTCTCCTAGCCCTTTCCTATCCCATCGTTGCCATGAGACTTATTTGTGTTGGTGCGATGTAAAAATATTGAGATTTTCTTGTTTTATTACTGTACTACCCGCAGCAATATGCAGTATTTATGGTAGTAGATAGAAAAAAACCCACTATTTTCGTCACGATGACTATATTTTTTTTAACCCTCTGAGTTGAACATTTTGACGGGAAGTACTACTTGTTGTTCATTTTCTCTCTGCGGAAATTAATTTTTCTGTAGTATTCCCAGGAGCTACATTTGGTGCAGCAGGTAGTGTGACCATACTTGTTACACATTTCGTGCTTCTTGAAAATATTCGGGCATGCTGCAAATAAACGTTATGACCGGGCGAGTTGGCCGTGCGCGTAGAGGCGCGCGGCTGTGAGCTTGCATCCGGGAGATAGTAGGTTCGAATCCCACTATCGGCAGCCCTGAAGATGGTTTTCCGTGGTTTCCCATTTTCATACCCCTAGCAAAAAAAATAAATAAATAAATAAATAAACGTTATGAATATACATGATTTGTGCACCCAGATTACAGGATTGTTTACAACTTCAATTTTTGAATTCTCACTCAAATGTCTGCCGCAGTGTAAGAGCGCCAGCCAATGTTTTGCAAGTTGCTTTACGTCGCACCGACACAGATAGGTCTTATGGCAACGATGGGATAGGAAAGGGCTAGGAATGGCAAGGAAGCGGCCGTGGCCTTAATTAAGTTACAGCCCCAGCATTTGTCTGGTGTGAAAATGGGAAACCACGGAAAACCATCTTCAGGGCTGCCGACAGTGGGGTTCGAACCCACTATCTCCCGAATACTGGATACTGGCCGCACTTAAGCGACTGCAGCTATCGAGCTCGGTGCTAATGTTACTCAGCATTGCGGCAGATTACGGTAAACATCGGGAAACACGCTTACAAAACCCGAATATTTTCGGTTGTATTTTATTCTTCTTTTGTTGCTCTTATTTGAGACAGATTGTGATGATGAATTTGATTTACAGTACTGAGGATACGAGAAGGATATTGCAGACAGAGGAATTAATATTGCACAAGCTTGTTAATTCAACAGTATTTCTTCGCCGGTTTTCCCGATGCATTAACTCAGGGATACGCTCTGCAATTAATTCTTTAAGCCTGCACAGGAACTCACCTCTTGAACCATTCTTATGTTCTGGAACACTAAGTTAGTGAAAGGACAATGATTATTACTTTTACATCGCACCAACAGAGACACGTCTTATTGCGACGATGAGACAAGAAATGGTTAGGACTGGGAAGGAGGCGACCGTATTATTAGTTTGCTCAACGAGGCCGAGAGACCTCTATTTTACCATGAAAGCAGCAACTAATTCCTGGGATGACAGGAAAAGAATCTGAGTCCTTCTACACAGGATGCAGTGGGCTATCCTTACATCAAGTCCTGGCCAGTTCATTTCGGTGATCGGTGGGCGGTGACTATTGTTATAGGAGGAAATGCAACTAGGTAAAAATTACCTCTTGACTCTTCACTCCGTCCGTATGTGGTATGGGCCTAACCTCAATAGTGACCTCTCCAGCAGAGGTATCTTCAGTTCTTGCATCTTTGGCTACCTCCAAATCATTTTGTCCGGATGACATATCCGCAATAGTTTTGAAGGAATGTGCATCGGAGCTAGGCAGGCCACTTAGCATCATAATGAATATGTCATTCTCGTCAGGATATTTTCCTTGTGAGCGGAAGAAAGGTTGCGTCATACCAGTGTTCAAGAAAGGAGACAAAATGGTGTTTGATAACTATAGGCCTGTTGTGTTATTGTTCCTGATTTCAAAGGTAGCAGAGAAATTCGTGTATAGGCGATTGTACAGTTCACTTTCACAGTATATTAATATAGCCTAGCATGCTTTTGTACAGAAACGCTCTACCGTGTCCAATATGGCAGTGTATATCAATTTCACTTCAGAATCCCTATATAAGAGGCAAAAAGTGGATCTTGTTTACAGGGACTTCTCCAAAGCCTTTGATTCAGTTCAACACGTTCTACTCATCAAATTGTCAGCATACGAGATAGGAGGTTGTGATTTGGAGTGTATTAGAAGCTATCTCATTAACAGGGTTTGAATAGTAAAATCTGATGATATTACGTCTAAGCCGTACAACCCTAATTCTGGTGTCCCCCAAGGCGCTTTACTGGGCCCTCTTTTCTTTGTCATATTCATAAATGATATAACATGTTGTAACTATTTGATGATTACTGATAAAATATATAAAATCATGAATAAAACAAAATATAAATAAATAAAAATATGAAAATAAATAACATTACTCAAAAGCTTCATAAAATACTTGAAATAAATTAATATTACTCAAAATAATGTATCGAAATGTCCGTAGTATGGGCGCCAGAGTTCACCAGAATGGATCCCTCGAATTTTGATAGAGCGTGATAAACTTTATATCCCAGGGCGTGTACATAATGCTGCGTACTGGTACATCTGCTGCAGGTCTTACCTAACCTCCTCAAAACGACTAAATAGGTAGGAACTGCACCTAGGTTCATCAATAACTCCACTGATTCTAAAATAGCTAACTATATTCTTAACAAAATCCGTGCATGAGCACCTCATCAACACACAAAATTATACATATAATACACACATAAAATACTGCTGGAAGACTCCATATTTACAACAACAACAATGAAAAACAGTGGGAAAACGAAAGCGAGAACTAAACTACCATTTGTAGATAGTCCGATGAACAATGTACATACATGCAGATAAATACCCTTCACTGTCTCTGTATCAATACTGCTTGCCAATTCTCATAATCAGCACTTCTAACATCACACAGATACTGTACCTCGTAATACTGTGTTCACAGACTTTAACACTTGTTGTAAAGATATATACATTTAAGTAACACATGCTTATCGATCCTGAACATAAATTATGGAAAGTCTGAGATAGCTTTCACCAACATATAATGCCAGGCCGCCACAAGTGATACAATACTTAATGCGCAAGCACTCCACAATCAGTCACTTTCCACGAACATAACAAGACTACGCTCCACGAACGTTTGAAGTCCAGTCCATTGCAGCCGTGTCACTCCAGTATCGTGTATCAGCACCACTTCCTTCTCGTACAGCGTGTCAGTTGTGGGTCTCTTCCGTAGTGATTGTCTAGTTCCCGCCGTTTGATTAACCTTTATAGACATCAGCATTCCCCTTCCTCTCAGATAATACGTCAGGATTGGTCCTTGCCAGCCAATCATCAGTGATCCTTTTAACAAGACCATGCCCTGAACTTCTCCTTGGTCCCAAGAGATAAACAAACTCTGGGATTTATTACTTGATTCATCGAACTTCCCTAGTACAACAACAAGCTCATCTCATCAGGCTGGGATACATGCATGACTCATAGAACTTCCCGACACAAGTACATCACAACAAACACTGGGGTAGCCACATGACTCATCGAAATTACCAGAGTTATTAAAGCAATGTTTTCCCGCTCGTGCAAAACAAATTACTCATACTACCTATAGGATACCTTCCAGCATACAAAGATTAATGACAAAATATACAAATGAAATACTGATAATAATAATAATAATAATAATAATAATAATAATAATAATAATAATAATAATAATAATAATAATAATAATAATAATAAATCGAATACTGACGATAATATCTCTCACTTCTACATACAGTGCGAGGGTGTGATATATGTACTATCACAATGTATACTAGACAGTGATTGCCTTCTGTAAGCTGATGATCTAAAGATATTTAAGGTGATATTTAGTGAGTTGGACTGTAAGTTGCTATCTTATGACTTAAACCTCATAAGCAACTGGTGTAAAGATTGGCTACTTGGTTTGAATACTTCAAAATGCAATGTAATTATATTTTCACGTAAGTTGGAACCAGTAAATTACCCATACCATTTATGCAATTTTCAAATAGCTCGTGTGAATGAAATAAATAATCTTGGTGTGACGCTTTCAAACTGTTACGATCTTTCCATCGAGGAACATTTAGACAAGATTTATAGGAAAGTGTTTAAATTACTTGTCTTTCTGAAAAGAAACTGCGCCGAATTTGTTTCTCCTAGAAGTCTAATTACTTTGTTTTGCACTCTAATCAGGCCATCGTTAGAATACTGTTGCGAGGTGCGGCTACCTTCTCAGCAGTATTTAATACAAAATACAAAACCTGGAATGAGTCCAAATAAGGTTGATGAAATGGATCAGCTAAAAAGGTTGGGTATTTCTCTCTCTTCGTCCGATTAAGAGTCTTTTCGTGAGACTATGAGTATGAGGACATTGCACTCGAGCCGCAGATATGCCAGTGCCCTCTTCCTGTATAAGTGTTTGACGAATAGAATGGCTTTCTCAACATTATTGGAGTTGATACCATTACATGTTATACTAGGCAAATGTAGGCTATACTTTTCGTCTGCCTAAAGTGAGAGCTGTGGCTCAGGCAAACTCATGGCTGCTGAGGACACTAAAGTCACTTAATGGGGTGGGTGAATCAGTGCACCGTTTCCACTCACCCCCGTCTAATAAGACGTGCCCTAACGACCTCATGAATGTAAGGTACCGGTACTCTCTGTAAAATATATAAATATATGACTCTAGATGTACACTAGTTTAATCATGACAATTATTTAAGGAGATTCATTTTTTATTTATTTAATGTGTATTCGTTGTGTATACTGTCTTATTGGATGGTCTATAATTGGGCAAATAACCTGTTGATGATAAATAAATCTATCAGAGGAAAACTGAAAGAGGCCCGCCCCTTCTAACAATGGAGGTATCGGCAAAAGAAACGGAAGGAGCGCGAAGAGTGTGGAAATGAATTCCTAGGTACAGCAACCCTAATACTGACGAGTCGGAAAAGAGCAAGGGTTGGACAGATGAGTTCGGACAGGAATTATGAAAATGAGGAGTCTGACACAAGTAAGTTGAAGCAATTCCAGACTTAGCTAAGGGACCCGTGGTGGCTACTAAGATGAGAGCTCCTGGGGCTTCCAGTCTATTCTCAGTTGCCTTTACAAACACAGAATTACATACACCTCAGTAACACTAAGCAAAGGAAAGTCATCTCCGTGCAGGCTATTAAGCACCTTGGAGGGTTTCTGACCTCGGCACTTGATGAGGTAGAGTGGTTAGCTCTACGCCCGGGCGCCTTTGTCCCCAGGAATTAATCTGGTATCGGTACTCATTTTTGGTGTAGGCTGAGTGAACCTCAGGACCATATCTCTCGCCGGAAGTGAAAATATGGTTTCTTAAATTTTACGACTTTCCGACGTGGAATCGAACCCACGTCCTTCTGGGTAAAGCGAACTGAGAGTTAACCTGTAAGAATTAAGCTGTGCTGCTGACTGCTACCTCCTTAGCATATAAATTGAACCAGCAACAGTAAACTAAGTTAATGTGTAGTTAAACAGTTCAATTAGGAGAAAAGGGAAAGGAAAGTTTCGAGAGAAATAAGAACATGTTGGGCCTGAGGTAACAGTTTTGGCATGCAATTTGAAGTATTGAGGGAACATCTTCCTAGAATGTCTGAAAGTGAATTCTTCAATTTGCTTTCTCTTAAACAAGAGCGTAGCTGATTTAAAACCAGTATGATGAATGCTCAAAGTTAAACTACAGTCTACTATTGGATGGTCTCCTAAGTTAATGAACACTCAATTTCAGGACCAGTTGAATGAGTTTGCGGAACATCGTAACAGGTTAGCAAATTTTCTCCTGGCTAGCAGCGCAGACTCGACTTTCATCGACTGACGTGTTTTCTGTAATTTTCTCACGGCAAGAGAAATCTTCTTCAAGATCCATTTGATTTCCTTCCGTTTGTAATAATCATTTCTACACGTTTGCTGTGGGCTAAGTGAGACTTTGCCATTTCTTCTGCGGTGCTGAATTCGAAGAATGGTTTGTAGCACCTCACCATGTTGTTTGTTCATTAGCCAATCTCTTCACCTGGTGTCGAAATGGGTGGCTGCGAGTGTAGAAGCTTCCTGGGATCGAGTTGGAAGGTTTGATCCCAGCTCAGTTCGGTGGTGTTTTGAAGGTGCTCAAATACGCCACCTTCATGTCGGTAGTTTTACAGGCACGTAAAAGAACTACTGCGGGACAAAATTCTGGCACCTTGATCTCTCTGAAAACCATTAAATAGTCATTGATGCATATTCATTCATGTCGTTTCGGCCAACTAAGGATCACGTCATTTCAACCGTCTCCTTCCCGGGGCTTTAACCTTTCCCTAGTACTCTCGTATTCGTTGCCAGTGTCGTTCCTGGCTTTCTTAGGCAATATTACGTAAGTTGATTTGAGCCGGTCGCGGGGAATGGTTCCACTGCGATAAATACTGTTGAATAGGTCGACTAATAGTCTAATAAAAGGGATTTTTCTTTCTCAAGCAGTTTCAGTATTTCAGCACATATATCATTAGGGCCCTAATCCTCCGTCCAAGCACCATGAAACTCATTTCTGCGGTCCAAGGAGGGATTTTGTAAATATTCCGTCCATTCCTGCGGTTTCTTTTCTGTGCTTTAGCATTGAAATCGCCCATCAAAATGTTTACTTCAGATGGTTTGGTGTATGTCAGGGCTGCTTTGATTTTCGTGTAAAAATCTTCGACATCAACGTCTGACGCATCACATGTTGGAGCATATACTTGGATGATATTCACTAAAATTGGTCGTGCATTAAGCTGTAATAAACATACTCTATCTGATACTGGTACACATGTTTTCACAGACTTACTGATGTCTCGATGTACAATGAAACCCACGCCATTAAGATGGCGAGGATAGTCATTACCGGAATAGTATAGCTGGTAACCACTGATTACACACTTTCCTGAATGAGCTCAGCGCATAACGTCGATCTTGAGTCTCTCCATCTCTCTGATTGCGTTATGAGTCTTTCCACTTTGAAACAAGCTACGAATATTCCACGTTGCCATCCTTCTCGTGACTGGCCAGGAGAATCTTAGCACCCCCTGCCCACTGAAGGGCTGTCGGCGACTGGCGGCCTTGGCTTTATGTTTTACAGTCATGCTTAAGATTTTCCTGGGGAATAAATATGAGATGGTTTCCCGTTGCCTTCCTCGCGCAGTGTTGAGCCCGCTTACACCACTATGGTTACGCTCCCAAATGTGTGCCACATCACCATATTAGCCGATACCTTGGCTGGCGTCAACATGCACTAATAACGAAGCTGCTGCCCTCCGTCATTATGGATTCTAGTGGCATTCCTTCCACTCAGGGACCATATCTCTCCCTAAAGTTTCAACCTCCCGAAGCCGTTAGCCTTTTAGGGTCAGTTTATTTCCCGCCGCCCAACAGTCGGCGTTGAGACGCTGGCTTACGGTCTGCTCCATTACCGTAGCTGGATACCCTGGCCAGTACGGTTCACACATAATTTCTCGCCAGGTTTTTGTTATACTGATATTCATGGATGTGAAGATCTTCCTTTCCTTATTGAAGGATGTGTTGGCAGGGTTCGTGCGACTGATTTTTTTCCCTCAGCTGATATTTTACTGCCAAGTTTCGTGAATTTCTATACACTTTTCAAGCATTCGCCGCTTAAAATACAATGGCTGCATGCAGGGCGGCGGCTAGTGAGAAATAACTTCTTATTAGATTTATTAATCAGCATGTTGTACATGCTAAATATAGTCTCTATCTCATCTAGGATCACGTTGAACTCTCCTTTTTCTGCCAGAATTGCGAGCCATAAGGAATACGAAGCGTGATCATTCGTTCTCCTTTGACCTTGATATACAGTCAGTACAATATTGTCTTTAACTTCAAGTATGGCGTTTTAGACGAATGCATTAAAGCAGCAAATGGACGAGTGAAATACTTTGCCATAGGTGTACTCTTTGGTCGAAATGAGCCCCTTGCTTCATTATCTTCAAATCGTCCTACTACTACAATACTCGTACTCATACCCTTTTACTTAACACCCAGATCCTTCTACACCATCTCATAGCCACCGGGATGTGCAAAAATTATGTTGGTGATTGTATAACCACGGCATGTTTGAGTAACTTATCTCCCTACCTCAGTGGTGAAGCAGTTAACATAGTAGCTTCCTTTCCGGATGGCTCACTATGCCATGACTTAAGGGCAGCTTTGAGGTACTGCAATGAAGGGTATTAAGCCTCAGGTAACACAGTAGATTATGTTAGGGGGTTAAATCCCAGTTCCTTGACATAATGGTAAGCGTAGCTTCCTTCAGTTCAGACGGTTGCAGTCTGGCTGGGGATTTTAACAGCGTCTGGTTAATTCATGTAATACGGGAACTACGTATTTGTGTTTGTCCCAATACACACAACACATCCCACTACCAACCAATATAGAAACACGTACAGCACTGGAGTCAGGAAGGGCATCTGGCCGTATAACAGGGCCAAGTCCTCAAGTGTACCGAGCTCGATAGTTGCAGTCGCTTAAGTGTGGCCAGTATCCAGTATTCGGGAGATAGTGGGTTTGACCCCACTATCGCCAGCCATGAAGATGGTTTTCCGTGGTTTCCCATTTTCACACCTTTATTAAGGGCACGGCTGCTTCGTTCCCATTCCTAGTCCCTTCCTGTCCCATCGTCGTCATAAGAGCTATCTGTGTCAATGCGACGTAAAGCAACTTGCAAGAAAAAAAATGTCCTCAAGTGTGGCACACAGTTCGCACCCGCGACCCCAGCAGAGTGTGGGGTTAAGTGGCAGAAGAAGAAGAAGGTTAGTGGGTTAAAACTGAAAATTCGATCATTATAAGTTCTTTTCCGTCCTGCTTCTTGCCTGAATAGCATTCGCTTCAGAAGACTCCGGATAATTCCCAGTCGGGACGGGGATTTTAACTGCGTATCGTTAATTTCTCTCACTCAAGGACTGGGTGTTTATGTTTGTTGTAATATACCCTATGTACACCGTACGCAAACAACATATCACACTGCCTGAAATTATGAATACATGCTTCCATATAGGGTTGGCTAGGCTCAGACTACAATAAACAGGAAAGTGAAGATAATAATAATAATAATAATAATAATAATAATAATAATAATAATAATAATAATATGTAGGACAAGAGCAAGGCAAATAATGTAATTTGTTGTGTTCAAGCCACTACAATAAAAATTATGCGTGATTACACTCATGAGGAAGGTGCCCCAATTATTGCTTAAGATTTCTTCCTTTTTTTAAGAAGGAAGCAATGCTGAGGGTTGGGGGTGAACTGTCAATTTCACTGCTTCGCGCAGAATAAAAAGTTAATTTTGAACGAAGCCAATTGAAAACGTTCGTTACCATAATGAATAAAAATGAAAACCTACAACCTGTTTTCCAGTCTTTGACCGGGTCAGGGATGTAATGAATGAACCATATATAGGCTATTAGTACGATGGGGTCGCCACTCCCAAAGTGATTTAGTAATGACTGATAGATGCTATGAAATGAGAATAGAGAGTGTTGCTGGAATGAAAGATGACAGGGAAAACCGGAGTACCCTTACCATAATGAATAAAGAATAAAATGTTATTAATTGATTTTGAGGAGGTAACCCACCCGCATAAATTTCAATATTTTCCCTAAAAGTGCTAAATTCGATCAGGCATCTTACACACTGGTGCGTATAGAATTTCACAGGTTTTAGCGTTTCTTCAAAATTTCGAAATTTGAACGCTGTAAAGTTGTTTCATGATGTTTGCACCAAAATATGTAATTTAAATATTTTGATGCTGGAATTTTAAAATAATTTATAGGGGGAAATTCAACCCCCTAGAGTTAATTAATCACATACCTACACGGAACTTCGATTTGTATACCTTTTCATGTAAAAACATTTCCCTATTATTCAAAAGGATTACCCTTCTGTACATGACGTGTCTAACTGTATCCGTGCCTATGTCAGACATGATCAGGGATACACAGTTACGGCTGGTCAGTTGATAGATTCCTGCTTTGTCAATGGATAAAATCTGAAGAAGGAGAAGATAGGTTCTTTCCCGTGGATTCCCACTTCATCTCTAAGGGAATGCCAGAATGTTTTACAACATACAGGTCAACTCAAGGCCTTATGGTGTGAGGTGCTATTGGGTACAACCACAAATCACAGTTTGTGCGTCTCCAGGGCACTGTGACCAGTTTGGCCTACGTGAATGACATCCAGCGACCCGTAGCCATACCCTTTCTGCACGACACCCCAGACATCATATTTCAGCAAGACAACGCGCGACCACATGTTGTTGCAAGAACATGTGCCTTCTTGTTGTCACAGGACGTCGACTGTTACCCTGGCCCGCCCGATCACCGGACTTGTCGCCAATCGAAATTGTGTGGGATATGGTGAAACGACGTGTGCGACGCTGTGACCCAATGCCAGCCACCAAAGATGAACTGTGGAACCAGCTGAATGCAGCATGCATGGCTATACCCCAGGACGCCATTCGCGCCTCATGCGCGTCGATGCCATCACGCATGGCAACAAGTTATCAGTGCCTGTGGAGCACCCAGTGCCTACTAGGCAACAGGACACATGGTGAACCTAGGTGACTGAAATGCTAATCGTTTTGCAAAACATACTAATGAACATGTCCTGTGATTATAAACATCCTATTGGGGCCGATGACCTTAGAAAGATGTTAGGCCCCTTTAAACAACAAGCGTCTTGAACATCCTATCTCTAGTCTTTCAAGGTGTTCTGTTTTTTAAAAAAAAATGAACGTACAACAGCTTCAAATCCGCTGCTTTCCATCGAACAGAAGGAGCTCGAAGAATTAGTTTCCATTTATTAAACGTTAATCGATCAAATCCCGTACATGAGGTTCGTTAGTATTGACTGCTGTAGAGAAGGATGCTGACAATGTAAAGTTCAGGTCAGTTAGTGGGAGCAGATGGAAGATGTGTACTTACTAAGTGGTAATGTGTGTGACGTGACTATACCTGTGATGTCAAAGGAATATACCCACTAAAGTAGGAAGTGACATAAAAGTAAGTCTCCTCAATTCTTTAATCACTGCCAGTAGTACTTTTGAAAAGCCCGAATAAATTGTCATTTCGAAAACATTATCTAAATATTTATGGTAGATAAACTTCCAATGTAAGTTATCAAGGAAGCAAGAAATCTTCCAGAAAATAATTCCGTTGGTGTTAGCAATATGATTTAAAGTAGGTTTTAGTTTCCTGAAGAGTATTTGTTTAGTCCGTCTGTCACTCACTTGGAAGTACTACACACTCAGTGTTGACAAACAGATAATGAACTTTTCTCCACTCCTATGACTGCCTCTTCACTTTTATGCTCAGTCATCCCTCCGTGTGAGGCAGACAGAAATTTATCTCCCAGCCAGGATATTCATTCATTATATCATCTGGAGAAAGTACAATACAGAGAATATACGATGGTAGACACTCCATTTTGATCTCTTGCTCAATGATTGCAATTTATGAAATGCTCGGTATTTTTAAAACCCGTTCTAGTTTCCTAGCATTTATTTTACTCTGATCTGTACCCAAGAAAGACTGAGACATGATGAAGTGATGAAGAGGGACTGAGGAAGAGGAGCTGAGGATTCTTTGCCAGTGAAATGTAATAATAATAATTTCGTGTGGCTATTTCTAGCCGCGTGCAGCCCTTGTAAGGGTGGGCAGCATCTGCCATGTGTAGGTAACTGCGTGTTATTGTGATGGAGGATAGTGTTATGTGTGGTGTGTGAGTTGCAGGGATGTTGGGGACAGCACAAACACCCAGCCCCCGGAATTAACTAATGAAAATTAAAATCCCCGACCCGGTCGGGAATCGAACCCGGGACCCTCTGAACCGAAGGTCAGTACGCTGACCAATCAGCCAACATGAAATGTAATGATTATGTAGCACTGTTTGTAATGAAATATTTGGCAAATTTTAAGTGAATTACTGAGTGACTGCGTCGCAATTATGTTATGCTACATGAAAGGGAAAATAAAATTCCACAGCCTGTTTCCGGTCATTCGAACGGGTCAGGAATGGAATGAATGAAGCCCAGTCCAGCGGCGAGAATAAGAACTGTGCCGCCTGCCGAAGCCTGTCGCACTCGTCTTGGGTAATGAATAATGACTAACAGATGAAATGATATTGGAGTGTAATGCTGGAATGAAAGATGACAGAGGGAACCAGAGTACCTAGAGAAAAACTTGTCCCGCCTCAGCTGTGTCCAGCACAAATCTCACATGGAGTGATCGGGATTTGAACCACGGAAACCAGAGGTGAGAGAAGGGCGCGCTGCCATCTGGACCACGGAGGTTCTTTATTTTCTTACATCATAGTTTTAAATATTGCCCGACTCATTGACTGAATGGTCACCGTTGAGGCCTTCGGTTCAGAGGGTCCCGGGTTCGATTACTGGTCGGTTCAGGGATTTAAATCGCGTCTGATTAATTCTCCTGGCCCAAAATTTTCCTCTTCATTTTCAGACAAAACACTACACTACCAACAACCACAGAAACACGCAATAGTAATTACATCCCTCCATATAGGGTTGGCGTCAGGAAGAGCATCCGGCCGTAAAACAGGGCCAAATCCATATGTGTGACTGTTCGCACCCGCGACCCCACAGATGTGGGATAGGCTACGCGGAAGAAGAAGAACGTCATACTTTAAAATAAATAACTATTATTTCATACTATGCCGTAATTTATTGCGATGTCCGGCTCCATGACTAAATGGTTAGCGTGCTGGCCTTTGGTTACAGGTATCCTGGGTTCGATTCCCGGCATTGTCGGGAATTTTAACCATCATTGGTTACTTTCGCTGGCACGGGGGCTAGGTGTATGTGTCGTCTTCATCATCATGACGTGCAGGTCGCCTGCGGTCGTTAAATTAAACGATCTGCACCTGGCGAGCCGAACTTGTCCTCGGACACTCCTGGCACTAAAAGCCATACGCCATTTCATTTTTTTCAGTTATTGCGATTCGTCGTGCTGAACACACGACACCTCATAATTTTCAGGCCTTCGGGCTGCGGCTTATGACGTAATTGCCTGTTTTTTGTACTCAAAGGAATACAGAAAGTGGCATTTTACATTGTGAGTAACACATTTATGTTAAGCGTCGCAGGCGAAGATGGAATTTCAAAACGAGTAACGTAAACCTCCCACTTAAGTGGCTATTGCGTACAATATTTTATTTAATACTATGTTGAAATAATTCTGACACGATGTCTTGCAAATCATCCATGTCTGACACATGCAGTGACTTTTGTTTTGTTTGTTTCGTTGTGATATAAAGTTGTGTACATGGAAAACATGAAATGGCGTATGGGTTTTAGCGCCGGAAGTGTCTGAAGACATGTTCGGCTCGTCAGGTTCAGGTCTTTTGATTTGATACCCGTTGGCGACCTGCGGATGGCGATGAGGATGAAATGATGATGAAGATGACACATACACCCCGTCCCCGTGCCAGCGAAATTAACCAATGGTGGTTAAAATTTCCGACCCTGACGGGAATCGTACCCGTGACCACTGTGACCAAAGGCCAGCACGCTAACCATATAGCCATCGAGCCGGAGGTGTACATGGAGTTACGGGGTAATAAAATATCGAAGTTAATGTTATTTGAAGCAGTGAACAGTCCACTTAACTACCAGAGTCGTAAACATTGCCACCCCGTCGTGCATGAATGAAGGCAATACCAACTTTATGATATGCGATAATTATCACCAGGGAATGGAATAACCTGTACATTAGTCAACATGGCGATGGTGACAGATTACTTGAGGTGGGAATGGAGAGACGCCAATTTTTGTGTAGATGGGTACGGAGCGGCAGTCAGGTGGAAAAAATTCAAAAAGTTTTAATTAGATGTTTTCTGATTCAAAATCTCTCTTGTTATCCGTGTTTACATTACAGTGAAGTAGAATTCAACCAATCAGAGACAGTTTCTATTAAAACAGTGCTGAAAGTAATTGCAGTACTGTGAAGTGTCATTTTCTTTTTGTATGAAATTAAAGTATTTTTCCCCGCAATCTTCAAATATATTTCTAGGCGATTGGTTTTAATTATTACGCTACACTACACGTGTCTAAATTTTTCATTGTCCTGTATTTCTGCATTTTGTTTTTCTTTTACAGTAGAACCCCGCTTAACCGAACTTCGCTTAACCGAAACCCGGCTTAACCGAAATGTTCTTGCAAAATTACATTTTAATATTTTGTTTTTATCCTCTCGTTCTTAGCCGTCGATATTAGTAATGCTCTTGCTATATGTGCTGAGAGCTACTAGGCAAACCATATTTTTTTACTATGACTTATGCCAGAATGCACGTGTAGCATAAGACAAAACAGTTTCTTACCCTCTAGTTCGTACCATGATACATTTTTTTCCCTTGAACAAGCAGGAATTATTATTACTGTATTATTATTTTTACTGTATTATTCGTTATGAAGATCATGCAGATGACTCTGACCTTGACAATAACCGGGCGAGTTGGCCGTGCGCCTAGAGGCGCGCGGCTGTGAGCTTGCATCCGGAAGATAGCAGGTTCGAATCCCATTATCGGCAGCCCTGAAAATGGTTTTCCGTGGTTTCCCATTTTCACACCAGGCAAATGCTGGGGCTGTACCTTAATTAAGGCCACGGCCGCTTCCTTCCAACTCCTAGGCCTTTCCCATCCCATCGTCGCCGTAAGACCTATCTGTGTCGGTGCGACGTAAAGCCCCTAGCAAAAAAAAAAAAAAAAAAAAAAAAACCTTGACAATAGCAGTTCTGAGAATTGAGTTACGGCAGATGATGGATTTAAGGCATTGGAGGTAAGATTGATTTCGAATTGTTGTTATACTACAGTACCATAAGCTTTAATTACAGTACTGTAATAAAATTACTGTATACAGTATTCAGTTCATTAGTAACAGAAAAGGTTTCATTATTTCATATTGCTTTGCTCTTGGTTGAAAAAAGCAATGAATCTACACCAGCTGATGTATGGTTGATTAAACGGTGGCGCGACATAGCTGCTCGACAGCGCTGCACCAAGAAAATTCAGAAGAATATAACTGATTTTATACAATGAGTGACATTATATAAATATTTTAATGTTAATATACATTATGCACCTTTGATTAACAGAGTTTATGCATTTTTATTTCGGCATTTAACTTCCGAAAATACTGACCCTGTGTCATCCTAGGAAACGCGTCAACCAAAGTGGATCCGTGGTAGAGTGTCGGCCTCCGAATCCCAAGATAGCGGGTTCAAACCCGGCAGAGGTAGTCGGATTTTTGAAGGGCGGAAAAAAGTCCATTCGACACTCCATGTCGTACGATGTCGGCATGTAAAAGACCTCTGGTGATACATTTGGTATTTACCCGACAAAATTAATTAAATCTCAGCCATAGACGCCCAAGAGAGATCCGGTTTACTCTGTCTGCCATCTAGCGGACCTAGAGTAAAACGGAACGTCGAAATTGACGAGCAGACAGCCAGATGGCGTCAAATTGAAATGTCTGCACACGGTAGCTGAGACCATACGATTATTATTATTATTATTATTATTATTATTATTATTATTATTATTACTTGGGATAAACGGGGTTCTACTGTATGTTGTTTTGATATAGATGTTGATTCCCATAGCAACTCGAATACTTCGTTATTTTC
Source organism: Anabrus simplex (assembly GCF_040414725.1). Classification (NCBI taxonomy): domain Eukaryota; kingdom Metazoa; phylum Arthropoda; class Insecta; order Orthoptera; family Tettigoniidae; genus Anabrus; species Anabrus simplex. The sequence goes on along the minus strand of NC_090265.1, from coordinate 636,489,068 downwards.
TGACCAAATAAGTGGCAGTTTCATTTCTGTGTGCTTAGCTATTGTAAAATGTCTCGATGAAGCAGCTACGGAACGGAACACTTATCAGTGCTTTATCTTATTACCGCAGTTTATGATCTGCAAGAACAATTTTATGTGAATGACTAACAGCGGAAGGTGTTCACACAGTTAATGTAAAATATAACTCCTCTCAACTTCTAGTTTCATTGGACATCTGCATGAAGTTATGGAGCTGTAGAATCGGAAGGTGTGTATTTAACAATTCATAAATCCTTCCGCAGCGAAAGTCGTTAGAACATGTTCCAAGTGTTGTTTCTGAGATAGTACTGAGTCGATGAGTGCACTGCCGCAAGTTAAAGAAGGCATCAGGATTTACAATTCAAATGGTGCCCCTAATTGAAATGCTAAAGTTACTTATTATTGAATTAATGGAAACTGACTTTTTATAGTGGTTTAAAACTAGGGCCCGGTTTAAAAAAATAGTAATATCAAAGTTCAAAGTATGTATATAAGAATGTAGTAAATATCCGTGAAATATGTAATTTCATAAAATATGTAATAGTATTAATGCATTAAATTTACAAAAATGTTCGTATATTCCTTTTATTGTGACTTATGGTTAAAGTATGATACAATTAAACTTTTTGAAATACCTCCATATTTTATGGCAAAGTCATCGCCTTTAATTTAGATAATCTATACAGTCTACTGTTTTCTAATTTTGACAGTATGAAATAATCAACTTAAAGGCATAATCGAAGTACTTCAGATATTAAAAAATAATATTATGTACTCTAAATCGCGGAGTATATTACACAATGTTGTATCGGGCGAGTTGGCCGTACGGTTAGGGGCACGCAGCTGTGAGCTTGCATCCGGGAGATAGTGGGTTCGAACTCCACTGTCGGTAGCCCTGAAGATGGTTTTCCGTGGTTTCCCATTTTCACACCAGGCAAATGCTGGGGCTGTATCTTAATTAAGGCCACAGCCGCTTCATTCCACTTCCAGCCCTTTCCTATCCCATCGTCGCCTATCTGTGTCGGTGCGAAGTAAAACAAATTGTAAAGAAAAACCACAATGTATTCTTGCAGCTAATTTTCTGTTGCTCTCATGCCCTGAAAATTAAACAAATAAATCTTACTAAATAAAGTTATCGTTGAACATCGATATCTCGAAATACCTTGACAGCTAAATTTTATTTAAAGTTATGGAAATTTCGACGTATAGGAAATACCGTTTTTGAGCATGTAAAGCTCATAATTGAATCAGATGTATCTACGAGCCTGCACTGAATACAGGATGTCTAACAATATTAAAAAGAATACAAACTCGTATTTTACGCCATCGCTTTAATTATAACCCTTATTATAGTAACTTTTTAGAAGACAATACAGTGCTTACAGCAGTGAATCGAGAAGCATACTTCCGTTAACAGCTTTGGGAAAAGTGAGTTAGTCTCTTCTATTATTTTATTGTTAACTTTTTTTTTCTTTCACATACTTTTCAACAAAACTTATTGCTATGAAAACACTGTCATTTACATTTAACTGACTGTAATATGTTCGAAGTATAGCCACTCCACTTAACTCCTGGTCTGCTGACAGCCAACTTCTTCTTCATCTTCTGGATGATAAGTTCGGTGGCAAGAAGACCACAAGCACTGCCTTTTAATTTTGAACGAGTACCTTGGGATGAACAGGGCACTTGTCTGCGAAAAGGAGGAATATCCTCCCTTCACGTTGAGACATCTCTATAACACGCAGTCAAGATTCGTAAATAGAGCTTATCATCCTCGACTTCCGGGGTTGCTTTCGTACGTGACCGGTAATGAATTCACACCCGAGAAATAGCGAGGATTCGTCGATTTTCGGATCATTAGAAGTTTTGGTACCGGGCGAGTTGGCCGTACGGTGAGGGGCGAGCGGCTGTGAGCTTGCATCCGGGAGATAGTGGGTTCGAATCCCACTGTCCGCAGCCCTGAAAATGGTTTTCCGTGATGTCCCATTTTCACACCAGGCAAATGCTGGGGTTGTATCTTAATTAAGGCCACGGCCGCTTCTTTCCAACTCCTAGACCTTCCCTATCTCATCGTCGCCATAAGACCTACCTGTGTCGGTGCGACGTAAAGCCACTAGCAAAAAAAAAAAAAAAAAAAAAAAAAAAAAAGTAGAAATTTCAGTTTTTCGGTTCCCGTTATATTAGCTCCCAACATCATTGTGAACCTTTATTCACTTGTTAACTGTTCCTCACAAACCACAAATGCTGTATTGTACAAAATTCGAGTTACAGAATGTTTTTTGCTTCAAGGAAGGAAACGTTAGCTTCGAGAAATCGAGAAATTTGTGCAACTGAATTTCGATCGAGAAATTCGTGTACCAGAATTTCGAGTAATAGAGAAATAAATACACTTGGCGAATATGACAAATTGCCGGAAAATTTAAGTTACTTCGAGATACTGAGAATTCGAGTAATGGGGTTCGAGATATCGAGGTTCGACTGTAATATATAATCTGTCTTTAAACCCCTATTAAGTGACACAAATAACTCGGTAGCATTTATATGGCGCTGCGCAGTAAGTCACCAAGTAGTTCTCCGTGTTTTCCATTGTGATATTTTGGCATGGATCTGAAAAAATTCACTTGTAGGCTGAGAAAGGTCGATGAGCATCGCAGGAAGTCACCAGTGCCTATTTTGTAAAGATAAAACTAGCTGGGTGAAGTATTTTCCGGGAACTCTCCTGGTCACCACGAATGATCTTGCAAACAGATAGAAAATTTGAATACCGAGCTCGATAGCTGCAGTCGCTTAAGTGCGGCCAGTGTCCAGTATTCGGGAGACAGTAGGTTCGAACCCCACTGTCGGCAGCCCTGAAGATGGTTTTCCGTGGTTTCGCATTTTCACACCAGGCAAATGCTGGGTCTGTACCTTAATTAAGGCCACGGCCGCTTCCTTCCCACTCCTAGACCTTCCCTGTCCCATCGTCGCCATAAGACCTATCTGTGTCGATGCAACGTAAAGCAACTAGCAAAGAAAACTTGAATAGTCTGGATTTCGTTTCAAGACTCCATGGAGTTTGTTATAAACTCTGACCAGTTGAAGGCACCTAGACATCACAAATTCTGAGAAAGGATTAGTTGTATGCAGTTGAGGCATTCTGATCTAAAGTATTTCACAAACTGTTGGTTATAAATCCCAATTTAAAAGAAATTGTAACGTCAACTTTAGTTAGCAATTGTGTATATTCTATTTGATATGAAATTTGCCAATCATTTTACTATAGTCAAAAATTACACGAGCTGACACAATGTTTAATTTTCTCGAATAATTAACTAGAAATGTTCAATAATGTTAAATGTAATATTACTAAGAATTTGATGCTTGATGATGCTTGTTGTTTAAAGGGGTCTAACATCGAAGGTCATCGGCCTACTAAGCATTTGTAAAAATATGTAAAATGAAACACAGGTATAAACATATCAGATCCACACTTCGGAGACATCTTTAGTACACGTATAGGAATGGAATATGCAATTACATAAGAATACGTGTCCTATTTATAGCGCGCCTACTCCTACAGAGCTTACAGCGACGATGGGATGGTACAGCCTTATATCTATACTGATAAAACTGTAAGCAAGAGCTATGTTTTTCTGTGAATTTGTTACACGGCAACTTTGAAACGGCTGGAGATATTTACACTAAATTTCGAGTATATTTCGGTAAATTTGTAACTTAAAAACTAACTTCCAGACTATAAACATAATTCAAACGATGTGCCTGAATTAAAATGAAAAGTATATCAAGTCGAATAGAAACACCTGACCTTAATCCTTGAAAGTTCGACATTAACTCATAATTTCAGATAAAGCAAAAGCGGCCAGGACATTACTTTTAGATATTAATTAGATATAAGTCCGCCTCTGTGGTGTAGTGGCTAGTGTGATTAGCTGCCACCCCCGGAGGTCCGGGTTCGATTCCAGGCTCTGCCACGAAATTTGAAAAGTGGTACGAGGGCTGGAACGGGGTGTACTCAGCCTCGGGAGGTCAACTGAGTAGAGGTGGGTTCGATTCCCACCTCAGCCATCCTCGAAGTGGTTTTCCGTGGTTTCCCACTTCTCCTCCAGGCAAATGGCGGGATGGTACCTAACTTAAGGTCACGGCCGCTTCCTTCCCTCTTCCTTGTCTATCCCTTCCAGCCTTCCCCCCCCCCTACAAGGCCCCTGTTCAGCATAGCAGGTGAGGCCGCCTGGGCGAGGTACTGGTCATCCTCCCCAGTTGTATCTCCCCGACCCAGAGTCTGAAGCTCCAGGACACTGCTCTTGAGGCGGTAGAAGTGGGATCCCTCGCTGAGTCCGAGGGAAAAGCCAACCCTGGAGGGTAAGTAGATTACGAAACTAGATATAAAAATAAGTAACAGATGCACATGAATATCTCCTTTATATAATTCACAACAAGAGTTTTCATAGTTTCATTTTTTACAATTTACGGAGCAGTAAAATGCTCGCATGGTTATTGCAAAAACCTGAGACACATCATGAAAGTTACCTACCCTGCTGGCGGATATGTTAACGTCAAAAGATGTGTTTTATCTGTTGACTGAATAAAATGAAATGAACTGGCGTATGGCTGTTAATGCCGGGAGTGTCCGAGGATATGTTCGGCTCGCAAGGTTGGTAGGTTTTTGACGCCCGTAGTCGACCTGCGCATGGTAATGAGAATGAAATGATAATGAATACGATACATACACCCAGCCCTCGTACCAGCGGAATTAACTAACGATGGTTAAAATACCCGACCCTGCCGGGAATCGAACCCGGGACCCCGGTGACCAAAGGCCAGCACGCTAACCATTTAGTCATGGAGCCGGACGACCGATTGAAGACTCCACATCATGCGATAGATATATGAAAGTTCGTGATATATCATCATTCAGTTAAACAGTATTGTAGGCTTAATATTCGCCGATACAAAAGATGAGTAAATCAGAGAGTAGATATGCTTAGTTCTTGGAATGGCGATGGTCACTGACAGTGACGATCAAACCTCAGTAAACAACCAAGGGACTAATCTCCCATCAATCACACACGAGATACACCTGATTTAAATTTCACCTACGAGATCAGTAGTTCTCCATTAGGAGACCAATATTAACACATTACTACACAAAATAATGTTTGAAACACAACGCGAGAAAGTCCCATAAAGGTTAATTTACGCCGATCCAGACGACGTTTTATCATAAGTGAAGTTCGTTTTTCAACCATTATATGCGATTTTAGTATTCTTCATGTTTATTTTTAAAAAACAACATCATATTTTATTACAAGAGCTCACTCTTATGTGAATAACTGTTTTACCATAAACAGTCTAATGCAATTGAGCGAAGATATAATGGTCAACGATTTATACGAACATCTAATCACTACATACTATAATAACATTTTAAGTCATTCATTCCACTTACATTTTAAGCAATTTAATGATCAATTTGTTTTAATAGACAAAATATAATCTTATTGATTATTTTTAAATTGTTGAAATTCATATTTTATCAATGTATATTAGACATTTTTTCGTTATATATACCAGGATCAGGGCCCTGACCCACCATGGTTTATGTTATCTATAGCTGATGATGCTCACTAAGATTGAGTGAAACATGTCCTACTTGTAATTAAATGGTTTTATCCTAAATATAAAGGACATTGAGTATTGGAAAGGTGGTTTTTATTAACATAATAATTTCTTATTCTGAAATCCAATACGGTTGCAAAATGAGATTTATAACTTGTAAAGTGACATTTTATTCGCCAATAAAGATCCTATTTAAACTTTATGCTGCTATTCACAAACATTATATTGCCACAGAATCCCTGGTAGAAGATAATTTTTAATATTATTAATAGCTTTTCAAATTTATTTAATTTTATGTACTATCGGTACCTCGATAATAATTTTATATATTTTCTCTTATTACACAGGTATATAATGTATTTGTATTTAATTCATCATTTAAATATTTGTATTATTAATTTAATATGTGTTAATTTTTGTAATTTAATAAAATGTAATATCTGTATATATGTGCCTGGTTAGATGGAAGAGACGTCTTGAAGGCTTAATCTTCTTCTTCTTCTTCTTCTTCTTCTTCTTCTTCTTCTTCTTGTTAATCCGTTTACCCTCCGGAGTTGGTTTTACTTTCTGACTCAGAAAGGGATTCCACTACTTTCTCTTCAAGGGCAGTGTCGTGTAGCGTGTGACTTTGGGTTGAGGGATAAAACTGGGAAGGAGGACCAATATTTCGCCCAGACGGCTTCGTCTGCCATGCTGAACAGGGGCCTTGTGGGGGATGGGAAGGTTGGAAGGTATAGACAGGGAAGAGGGAACGAAGCGGCCGTGAATTTAATTTAAGTACCATCCCGGTATTTGCCTGGAGAGGTGGGAACCACAGAAAACCACTTTGAGGAAGGCTGAGGATGGACTCGAAAAAACCCTCTACTAAGTTGACCTCCCGAGGCTGAGCGGACCTCATTCCAGCCGTCGTACCATTTTTCAAATTTGGTGGCAGAGCCGGGAATTGAACCTGGGCCTCCGAGGGTGGCAGCTAATCACAGTAACCACTACAACACAGATAGACTAAACATTACACCACAGAGGCGGACTGGGCCTTAATTAATCTTGCCAGGTAAAATAAAAAAAATACTTATATCTACTAGGTAGTAAATTAAGTTTTGGATTGTTGTTCGTTTATTATATGAATGTTGAAGATTATCCCTTCTTCTTCAATAATAATAATAATAATAATAATAATAATAATAATAATAATAATAATAATAATAATAATAATAATAATAATAATAATAATAATAATGGGCCGATGACCTTCGATGTTAGGCCCCTTAAAACAACAAGCAAGCATCAATAATAATAATAATAATAATAATAATAATAATAATAATAATAATAATAATAATAATAATAATAATAATAATAATAATAATAATTTTATTGATTGTTACTTCCCATTAATTACTCTTACGGTTTCTGAACATTCGAGGTGCCGGAAGTTTGTCCTGCAGGAGTTCTTTTACGTGTCTGTGAATATATCGACACGGGGCTGACATATTTGAACACCAACAATTATCACCGGACTGAGCCAGGATCGATCCTGCCAAGTTGGGCTCATAAGGCGAGCGCTCTACCGTCCGAGCTACTCATTCCAGTAGCCATTTTTTGCCCTATATACAAATAAACATTTATTATGAAAGAACATTAATTATGTAACTTAGCATTTTGTTATAATTATGTATATCATCATTTATTATTATTATTATTATTATTATTATTATTATTATTATTATTATTCTTTTTCTACCGTTTTTTCCACACTTGTGGGGTCGCGGGTGTGAAATGTGTCGCACATATGGATTTGGCCCTGTTTTACGGCCAGATGCCCTTTCTGACGCCAACTCTATATGGAGGGATGTAATCACTATTGCGTGTTTTTGTGGTAGTTGGTGGTGTAGTTTGTTGTCTAAATATGAAGATGAGAGTGTTGGGACAAATACCCTGCCCCCTGGCCAGAAGAATTAATCAGAGGCGATTGAAATCGCCGACCAAGCCGGTAATCGAACCCGAGACCCTCCGGACCGAAGGCCTGAACGCCGAACATTCATCCAATGAGTCGGTTATCATCATTTATTATTATTATTATTATTATTATTATTATTATTATTATTATTAAAGATATTTCATTTGTAGTCTAATTCTGCTCATGTAAATATTGTACTTTCTGGTTATATGGTAGAGAGGGCCTAATGACTTTAATTTTGCCAGACGAACTAAATCCTTTCTATTGTATTCTATAACAAATATATCTCACGTGTACATATTAGCTAGGCTGAGTGGCTCAGGTGGTAGAGAGGTACTTTGATGTCTTCGATTCCGCTTCAATCGAGTAGTGTTTGAAAGATCTCAAGTCACAATCCTACCGGTAACTGAAATGACACGTCATAGAATTCCTCAAAGGCAGAACTTCAGGAACTCGGCATGTTGAAAAATCGTTAAAATAAGGACATAAAACCAATAATATTATTTTTATTACTTAGATATTTGCTTAATCAATTCATTCGCTCTAATAAATACATAGGATTAACTACGATCAGTAAGCTGTGCTGAACGGAACACATAAATCAAGCTTCTAATAAACCTGTCTCGATTACTTACCAACTCTGACATAATATTTTATGTTTATAGTTTATGAACTGAAGCTCTTGGAACAGTTTTAAATATTACTGATTATGAAGCTCCATTGTTTATAAACTATTTTCAGAAAACATAGTAATAAATACATAGAAACTTACATACCGACGCCTAAGAAGCAATACCTCGTATCTCACAATGTCCTTCCTGTACATTATTTTCCTTAAGACTGGTCACGCCCCTCAGCTCCGTATGGATATGCAGTCTATCAGAACAATTTTTGTTGTGTTAATTTTGGTATTCCTGTGTACAAAGGAAAATGAACCTTATAAACAGTATACTGTAAGAATACGTGTATACGTCACGCAAACATACATCCCTACAGTACTGTATGGTAAGGTTCATCTTCCTTTACACGTAACCATAGGAAAATTAACACAACGAAAATTGTTCTGATGGACTGCATATCTACAAGTGGCTGGGAGGCGTGACCCTTCTTAAGGAACATAATGAAGTACGAGGCACTGTTTCTTAAGCGACGAAACATACATACATACATACATACATACATACATACTGCACCCGTCCACCTCCCGAGTCCCAGACTAGCATTCATCTCAGGGGTGTCGGTTCATTATTTAAATCATCAAATATAAATATAACGGCATAATAGAACACGGGGATGAACGGAGCAACTTAAAATTAAGAGGGGGAAGGCTCGATTGTAACTTGAATTTAAGGACTCCATGATAGGACTAGGAAGTGACTGTTACGTTAAAAAGGGCATCATCTAACTACAATAAAAAGATTATGAGAGTGGTTTCCTTTGAAATAATTTGCCAGAAGGAGCGGTTTATTACGCCATTTGACGTATAAAACTTTGATACACGTGGCAACAATATTTGAATTTACACACATGTTACATATATAAATCACTTGCCATACCGCAAGTGGTATCAATATCTTGCTGCGTTGCTTCTGAAATAAAATGACATTTTGGAGGTATAATTTACGGATCGATTCCATTTGTTTCGAACCGTTACTCAAGGATATAGCTTCCTTCTATCGGGAGCCCGAGCATAACCCATGTTACGGTCGGCTTCCCGATTTAACTAAGATGATGTACTCCGGCTATATACATTTTTCCGAGACCGGTACTCGGACTGGGTAATGTTTCTCGTGAAGTGCGAAAACTGGATTCCACGGACAGTCCCTATCTTACGATATCCAGCTGATGCCATACCAATGAATTAGCATATACATATTATTTACATGTGATCTGAATTGTCACCAGTTAGCCTCAGTAGACTACTGACACAGATGAGATAACGAGAAGCGGTGGGAAATACCGTGGCCATGGCCCCCCCTCGCATCGCGAGCGAAGTAAACAAACACGCAAGTATGACTGTCACATCGTCCCATACGAAACAGTACAAAAACGAGGCAACCAAAAGACTCTAATATTATCACTCTCATTATTCAAACAGACGAATAGAGGGATGTTGTCACCAAACAATTTAATCCACGATTTTATCATCCTCGAAATTATTATTATTATTATTATTATTATTATTATTATTATTATTATTATTATTATGCAACGGTTCCTGGCACTGTCACGTTTGATTAATATCGTCATTATTATGCGGGATGCAAACACCAAGTGGTTATTACTGTTATTATTATTATTATATCCCTCTCGTGGTTATTATTATTATTAATTAATAGGTGACTCAAGATATTATTATTGTTATTCACGTCACTTAAGAGGTTATTATTATTAATAGACCGGTCACTTCCGCCAAATTATATATTAAGATATCGGTCGCAATTACAAATTAATTCACTGATCAACCAACGACATCATTACAGTTATTATTATGACAATTATTATTAATCTGACCGCGATGATTTAACATTGTCCTTACATTGTTATTATTATTATCGGTTGCATATTATCATTTAGATTCCCGTTTAACATCTTTATCAACGCTCAATTAATTAAGGCGGTCCAATCCTTTATCTGCAATATTTATTATTATTATTATCACGACATCATGATTGTCCTCACTCGTTATTACAATGAATACAATATACGACCATTTATGTGGAATCTGAACTCTCATTATCCTTAGATCCGTTGTATCTCAACGAATAACTGTGCAGTCTATTTATTTCGTACATGCTGTCACGGGTTCGAATTCTACCCGCTGCGTAACTCAGTATTTCTCTGTGACACTGCCCGTACATTTTACACTCATATCAATATCCTAAGTGTCTCTCGTACGGAATTTATTTTCCTCTCTATCTCGATTCATTTATTTATTCCTCACAGAATTATCAACTGACTTATTTATTCATTTCGGACATCGTACGACCTTTCATTATCTGACTGCAAATTCTTTCACATTTTCTATCTCATTTGGATCTATGCCTTAGTTCATTCTCCACAAATAATCGTAACATCTTGAAATTATTTTTACCAAAATTTGACAATCATGGTCTCGTAATATTAGCACTACATGTTCCGGCTAATGAATCGCAACTTCAAAACGCGACATTTATACGTAAAAAAAAATTGGACCGTAATTTAAACCACACGTTCATTAACATGTACGGATTATTAACACCGATCTACATTTCAATATTATTAATCGATCAAATTAAATTATCACGCACTTTAATTCCGAATAAAAAAAAACGACCTCCCGTCATTAAATGATTCCCAATAAACTCAACACTTGATCACATGAATTATTATTATCTCCAAATCATATTTAAAAAAAAATATCTTCTTTAAAAAAAATAGTTATATTATTTATTTATTATTATTATTATTTATAAAAAAAATAATAATTTCGCCTGTAACTCGGTAGTCCACTCTTAATATGTTTAACGCATAACCCCTTGTACAAAGTCGATTTATTCTGGCACTAAACACTCCAGATATGATTTACTTGGAAATATTATATTAATCGCATCTCACAAATTTAACAACTTCACTTTGAAAATATGACCATATTAATTCCAACAAAACACACTTGGTATGGCGAAGCTGGATTTTCCTTCCATGTCATTAAATGGCTCGTTAAAATTGACAAAACATAAAAGCACATATCGGGTCTTCTTTAACTAGCATAATCAAAATCAAATGTAAAGAAAATTATCGACTACAAAGAAAATATGAATGCATGCATGACTTAACGTACTACACTATATATACAAATTTACATCTCCAACAAACTGAATACATAAAAGACCCGATTATTTACATTATTATGATTTACTACTGTCCGTGCTACAAATTTAGGATGGGGTCGTTAAGCGACCCATCTTGTTACAGAAGGTAACCAAGTATAATCAAATTATTCCCATTTTTCCCATCACGATAACATTTCCCAAATATATTTTACAGTTTAGTACTCATCTTAGTTATCGGTATTCCATTGCAGCTTTGCAGACGAGAGGCTTCATCCAGCCCCTCACTGCGTTTTACTCCTCCATCCTTGATGGCGTAGTTTCACAAAAGATTTCCTGGCACATTATTATTTTACACTCATATCTTGATTACCACAAACCTTCACCATTTACTACGTTAACACTGTATACTTTAATTTGGATACAACAAATTTCTATCCTAGACCCAAGAATTTAATATATTTACACTATTTAATCTTCGTCCACCTACCGCACAATGGACCTGGACACGTACGACGAGGTGTCAACTATTTCGCCCGTCGCGATACGCCCGATTTATACGGCATTCTTGACGTGTTCATTACATCGGTTCGGTATAGCTAAGTACAGGCTACTACTTCCTTAAAGTACTGTTCGTCACACAGTCTATTATGTACGTACTTATGGTGATATATTTTATACTACTCTCTTGCAGGGTAATTACTTTACATCACTGATATTCACAAAGGACAAACACTGTCCTACGTTAACATTATCTAATTCCTGATGCTTGAGCGCGATCACATTTTACAAACACCGGCGGATGCTCGCGCCATTAAATGACTGTACGTCCGTAGAATTCTAAGTTACCGGCGACCAACAGTTCAACTCCCGATATTCAATTCACGTGTGCTGGCGACCGTCAATTCAGCTCCAACGATTCAAGACAAGTGGCTGGCGACCGTCAATTCAGCTCCAACGATTCAAGACAAGTGGCTGGCGACCGTCAATTCCGCTCCAACGATTCAAGACAAGTGGCTGGCGACCGTCAATTCAGCTCCGTATATATGGATGAAGCCTTTTTCCCGCGGATTCGTTGACGTCATGCCCCTTAGGGAGGGGGTGGATTTTTAATATCGGTACTTGCACTCCGAATTGGAAGTTAAAATTTACATCAAATTAATCCACTCCGCTAGCATATCTGCTGGATAAAATATGAACTCCAGGTGATCACAGATTTAGGAGATATGGATGGATTTCGCTCCTCACATTTCGCGCCTTTGTAAGCGTCCCTGACAACGTGGTCTTCTTTCAGCCAATGAGATTCAAGCTGTCCGGTTTCCAAGAAATCCAGCCTTCAATTTAATTAATTTGCCAATAAGTATTGATTATTTTTCCATGCGTGACATCTAATAAATTCATTACATCCATCCGCGTACTCATATTAATTTATTACTGATTACTTTTGTAGTTACGAAAATATCTCATCCATCATTCCTTAAGATGGTATCACTGAGTCTCCCATCAAATTTTTACTATTGGCCGGCAAGCGGTCACGTGATTTAAATCTCCACCTGCTCGAACTTAGGCTAGCGAACGTACACTCAGCCGCTGTAATTTTCCATGAGGTCATGGAATTTCCGTCCTACCAAAAATATCCCAAGGTCTTACTCATGTGGTGGGTTTTCTTTGTATGATTCTCCCCCTTCCTCTTTCTGACCAAGACTTATTTGTGGACTCTGTATTTCCTTGTACGCCAACTAATGATATTCCCTGCTGTGAAGTAGCTAAAAGTTGTCGGGTTGAGCTAATCCGTCAGGCTCCAGTCTGTCGTCCTTCCTTCGCTCTGATTTCGACATTACCTAAACGAAATATTTTCAAATACACTCCTCTGTATTTCAATAAATGTACCATATTATTTTACCGATCAAATCATGATTGATTATGGGCCTAAGTCACTCGGGTTCAATACATACATACATACATACATACATACATACATACATACATTCCTAATGAAATGTTAAATTTTAAGAGCTGAAATTTGTTAAAAAAAAGTAATCTTGTCCGCCTTTGTGGTGTAGTTGTTAGTGTGATTAGCTGCCACCCCCGGAGGCCCGGGTTCGATTCCCGGCTCTGCCACGAAATTTGAAAAGTGGTACGAGGGATGGAACGGGGTCCACTCAGCTTCGGGAGGTCAACTGAGTAGAGGTGGGTTCGATTTCCACCTCAGCCATCCTGGAAGTGGATTTCCCACTTCTTCTCCAGGCAAATGCCGGGATGGTACCTAACTTAAGCCCACGGCCGCTTCCTTCCCTCTTCCTTGTCTATCCCTTCCAATCTTCCCATCCCCCCTCAAGGCCCCTGTTCAGCATAGCAGGTGAGGCTGTCTGGCCGAGGTACTGGTCATCCTCCCCAGTTGTATTCACCGACCCAGAGTCTGAAGCTCCAGGACACTGCCCTTGAGGCGGTAGAGGCGGGATACCTCGTGAGTCCGAAGGAAAAATCGACCCTGGGGGGTAAACAGATTAAGAAGAAGAAAAAGCAATCATCTGCTAAGTGACATTCAGCTAATATTGTGTCTCTTTTTCTTTATAGGTGAGTGGTATAAACTGCAGAGAAACCATGACCTCACCATGAGGTAAGTTGCTTGATCCCTTACTCCAGGGCTGTTACTTCAAGAAGGAACTGCAGAATGAAGCATTTAATTTATTATCAGCCAGCATCAGTTGCCGGATCCCAAGTTCACGGTTTCAAGCCCGACCGAGGTAGTCAGACTTTTGCAGGGTGGAGTAAAGGCCATTTGGCACTCTATGTGAGACGGTATTGGCATGCTGTAGGCATATATGGTGCTTACACGAACACCTAATTAAAATATCACCCATATATCAGCCCAAAGAGTTCAGGTTACTCTGCCATCTGGTGGAGTAAAATGCAGCGTAAGAATGCAGGCAGCCTAAATACAATTTTTTATTATTTTAAAAGTTGCTGTACGCCGCACCGATACAGATCGGTCTTACGGCAACAATGGGATAGGAAAAGGGTAGGAATGGAAAGGGAGCGGCTGTGGCTATAATTAAGACACAGCCCCAGTATTTGACTGTTGTGAAAATGAAAAACTAAGGGAAACCATCTTCAGGGCTGGCGACAGTGGGGTTCGAACCCACTACCACTCGAATGCAAGCTCACAGCTGTGAGCCCCTAACCGTACCGCAACTCACTCGGCAACAATTATTATTATTATTATTATTATTATTATTATTATTATTATTATTATTATTATTACGCAGCGCCACCTGATGACGAAACAAAATTCAATTTGTAATCGCCATTGTCAATGGCCTTGTAGCAAGGTGAGTTTTTGTCCGAACCCAGAGTGAGTTCATCTATCTGTGCCTCCGCAAATATGTGTTCTACATCTTTCTTAACGATACAGCCTATTATGTTGTGCCAGATCATTGAAAATTTCACCGTATTGATGATGATTAAAGTAAACCTAATTTATTAACTTGGAATTTGGACTATAGTGGAGAGAAGTGAGGAGTTCATTAAGATACGTTCCAAATTTCATGTATCTAAGGATTTAAGGGGATACGGAACGGTTAAAATGGTCAAAAATATCATTTTTTTATATTTTTATATTTTATGAATCTCAGAAGTCTGCTATTTAAAATGATATATAATGCATTATAGTTTAACAATTAAAGGTTGCCACAATTTTAATTTAAACTTGCGCTAACAATGAGAAAATCATTTGTGTGGAAAGTGTTAACTGCAGTTTTCTCAGTTTCCAATGTTTTCAAATGTATGTTCCTTTTTCTAGGTGACTATTTATCACAGAGCTGTGTAATTTCGAATTTGTCTGATATTGGTTAACATGTTAACGGAGGGATTTCCTGATTTAAATAAAACTGTTTGAGATTGGCTGTTTTTTAGGAAAAAATAATTCTATTTATTGACTGTTTAAGAAAAATATGTATCTGAGTCCCCTTAAGTCCAATTACAAAAACGCTCCGTCAGTATGTCAAGTAAGGTTTGAATAAAATGTGACATAAATTTCATTTTCATAACTTTATTAGATCCTGAGAAAAAGGAACATGAATTCAACAAATTTAACATTGTTAAGATAGGCCGCTCCGTATCCCCTTAAACAGAATTCTAACAAATATTTTCGAGTGTGATTTGATAGAATGTGATGATATTGTTTCAAGAACGAAGCATGTTATTCTATTTTTGAGTTGTTTCTTTCTCAGGTGAAGTTTTGTTGTCATACGTTTTCTTTTGAGGTCGTTTATCATTTTTTGATTGACTGAAGAACCTAACAGTTACAAAAACAAAAACGAAAAGTGATAACTGAGTCAAAGTAAAGCAAACTTCAAAAGTCACGAAAGCCCTCAAAGGAATGAACGGCAAGATTTCGGCACGAAGTGGGATAAGGTGGTTAGGTCATTGCCCGGAATTAAGCTGGTACTCATTTCTTGGTGGAAGCTGAGAGTCATGTGTCTTCAGGGGCATAAATATCAATAGTTCTAGCCCTTCAGGCAAGTAACGTTGAAAGCATCCTAGAGATACGGGCTACGAATGTTAGGCATGAAAATATAGTGAACTATGAGAATATATTCTTTATTTATTCCTAAAAATGGCAATCCTTTACTTAATCATCGTTATTCGGTCATGGCTTTAAGTTAGGAGAAGTGGGAAACCATGGAAAACCACTTCCAGGATGGCTGAGGTGGGAACCGAACCCACCTCTACTCAGTTGACCTCGCGAGGCTGAATTGACCCCGTTCTAGCCCTCGTATCACTTTTCAAATTTCGTGGCAGAGCCGGGAATCGAACCCGGGCCTCCGGGGGTTGGCAGCTAATCACACTAACCACTACACCACAGAGGAGGACGATATCCAAGACTCACAATTTGAAACCTTTCCGGGCTATTTATCTCTTCAAATTTCGGCACAATTGAGGAAATTGTTTAATTTTACGGTTTTCGTAGTAGAGGGACCCTGACTTAGTCTGCTGGGAAATATTTCCAGCATTAAAACTCTTCCTAAATTTCGACCTCCTGACTTCTTTCATTGAACCCACATCGTTCTGACTGAACCGAGCACTCCTAGGAATTCTCTAGGAGCTAATTAGGCTTATTTTAAGTTTACCTGTGCGCACTAAATAACAACCATTCTCACATCTTAACTGTGTAATAATATTGAAAGCTGGGCTGAGTGGCTCAGACGGTTAAGGCGCTGGCCTTCTAACCCCAACTTGGCAGGTTCGATCCTGGCTGAGTCCGGTGGTATTTGGAGGTGCTCAAATACGACAGCCCCGTGTCGGTAGATTTACTGGCACGTAAAAGAACTCCTGCGGGACTAAATTCCGGCACCTCGGCGTCTCCGAAGACCTTTAAAAGTAGTTAGTGGGACGTAAAGCAAATAACATTATTATTATTATTATTATTATTATTATTATTATTATTATTATTATTATTATTATTATTATTATTATTATTATTATTATTATTATATTTAAACGAAGTCTGACTTCATATTCCCTTCTTAAGTATAGTTTTAACATTAGGTTAGTTCATAAACGGATGTTACGACATGCCCCTCACAGTTATTTTTATGGCACTTTATAATGTATCACGAATTCGTGCAACGTCGTATGATCTACTAGACCGTGCTTTCATTTTTTAGTGCACAACAAAACAATTTGTTACACAGACTTCGGGTTACTCGGCAAGATTCTTTATGTACAAGGTTTAGTATGATCTACGTTAATATGAATCCTATAAAACACGTTAGTGTTGTTCTTGCTCTATTCTATTCCATATATTTGTATTATCTAGTCTGTTCTTACTGCCATCACCTTTCGTTGGCCTTCCTGGCAGAGAAGAGTCAGAAATTGTACGGGCTAACGACACATTACTTAATACCCTGTTTGCATAAACCATTGAATAATAAAATTAATGAAGAATACTAAGATGAAGCACTACCAGACAGTCATCCACCCTGAAGCCTTACATGCTTCAGAATGTTTAACACTCAACAGGAAGGGACTTATGGAAAAACTTGAAATCCGGGAAAGAAAGATAATGAGGAAGATACTAGGGCCAGTCAAGGAAGGTGACAGTTATAGAAGACGGCCTAACCAAGTGCTCTATAAGTACTGTGAAAGAATAACGAATGTAGCAAGGAAGAGGCGCCTAGCATTCTATGGGCACATCTAAAGGATGCATCCAACCAGGTTGACCAACCGGATTCTCAGCTACTGGCAAAATAGGAAGACCAAGTCACCATGGTTGATGGAAGTGTATAATGATCTACAGGAACTGGGAATAACAGAAAGAAACTTAAAGGATCGGACAACACTCAGGAAGATACTTAAACATAAGGAGTTCCAGGACCGACCAACGAAGAAGACTGGCGCCCTTTGGACAAAGGAGAGGAAGGAGCAACACAGCCTGAGGATGCGCAACTACTGGGCAAACATCAAAGCCTATTCCAAAATGCAATAGTTGAATGTCGTGGTCCTTAGCTGGTTTATACGAAACAACAAGAAGAAGAGGAATAGTTAATTAGAAGCATACCACTTAACAATCCTGAAAAAAAACTGGTAGGTTCAAGAATGAATTTTATATTAATAAGTGCCTAACAGAAGCCCATTAGAATTCTCCTCGTAATGGAATTCTTCTCCTCCTTCTTCTTCCTCACATTATTCTACCGGATTTTCCCCACATGTGGTGTCGCGGGTGCGAACTGTGTTGCACATGATGATTTGTTCCTGTTTTACGGCCGGATACCCTTCCTAACGCTAACCCTATAGGAGGTCACTATTGCATGTTTCCGCGTTGGTTGGTAGTGTGTTGTGTTGTCTGAATATGAAGAGGAAAGTATTGGGACAAACACAAACACAAAGTCTCGGAGCCAGAAGAATTAATTAGACGTGATTAAAATCACACACCCGGCCGGGAATCGAACTCGGGACCCTCTGCACCAAAGGCATCAGAGCTGACCATTCAGCTAAGGATCCGGGCCTCGTAATGAAATTCTAAAACTTATATAATGTGGATATATTTTCTAGGAATCAAAAATCAATTTCGAACCGACACGTGACAAGCCATGTACTATACAGAATTATCCCCCTACTGTCTACATTTATGATTTCATTCTTGCATTTGTCCCTTTCTTATGTCTACATTCTACTGTTACATATATTTCCTTCTATCTGAATGCACAGTTTTCAAGTTGCATGAAAATTAACCATTCTATTTCTTTCCTTAGCATATTCTTTTGCATACTGTGTCATGTTTATTTCTTACTTTCTCTTCCAAGACTATTCTTTCAACTTAACTTCAGAGGTTCTTGTATAAATTTGTAGAAATTGGTTAAAATCCCTGTTAAACTATAAAGAAATCCACGCAAACGAAGGCGCCGGTAAGTGCTAGTCCACATACAATTTGTTTTACGTCGCAATGGAAGTAGGTTATACGTACCTTTTCAGCTTTTTAAACTTAAATCCCCGACAGGACTCTTACTCAAACCCAGGTCTACAAATGAGGTAACCAATAGCGCTAACCATTACACTACGGTGGTAGACTAACGTCCACAGTGTAAGGAACTGTCTAAGACATGCAGCTTAAATATAGTATGTTTATATTAGTCACACAATGATTGACAACACTATGAATGGGAGGGAAGAAGCTACGCTATAGAATTTGTGTCTGAAATTTGATTAGCGTCATCAAAATCTAATTGCATAGTAGACTACATATGCAACATGAAAATCATCTGCAGTTTAAACTGCTAACAAGTAAATTTACTATTATTATTTTTTCCCCTTTCTATTAAAATTCCACAGACCCTAGAACTAACATTTAAAATTAAGAAAATAATTGAAAGTTAACAGATCGATAGTGATATCAGTTGTTAATGAAATAGGTATTCTCCAATGATGTATCTAACTTAACTTTAAACCTTTCACTAAGTTTTGAAGAAAAGTACTGATTTGACAAATAATGTAGAGGCTTCGGGAAATGTGTGGCCTGCCACTTCAGACCAGATGGAAAGAAAGAAACGTTTTTTTTACAATTTGCTTCACGACGCACCGACACAGATAGGTATTGTGGCGAGGATGAGATAGGAAAGGATTAGGAATGGGAATGAAGCGGCCGTGGTCGTAATTAAGGTAAAGCCTCAGCATTTTCCTGGTGTGAAAATGAGACACCACGGAAAACCATCTTTAGGGCTGCCGACAGTGGGGTTCGAATCAACTATCTCCCGTATGCAAGCTCAAAGCTGCGCGCTCCTAACCGCATGGCCAACTCACTGTATAAAGACGAATTGTTACCGTACTTATTAAACCACCCACAGTTTTTATACTGGTCACTTTGTTTCTCGTTAGAATTTACATTTTACATAATACTTCTCTTATGAACCGATCCATTTTCTGCAGTTAGTTTATCTGTTGAAAAGCACTATCTCTCGTGACTGACTCTTTCTCGTAGGAGGAGAATGGATTCAGGTACTTTACATTGAATCTGACCTCACGTTTATAGAGTTCAGAACAGTCACTTGGAATTGAACAAAGACCAGTTTAACGGTGAAAGGCATGCTATACAGTCCATCATCATACATTCCCTGTAACACAGAAGTTATAACGGGAAAAGCTCTGCGGTCAATCATACTTCAGTTACCAAATAGGATAAAGAAGGTAAAAAAAAAGGATGTTGTTTATATCATCAGACCAAAAACTGGATTGATGCAGCCCTCGATGCCACTCTGTCCTGTGCTAAATTTGTATTTCTATTGTATCTACTACATCCCACATCTGTTCTAATCTGTTTGTAATATTTATATCTTACCGAGCTCGATAGCTGCAGTCGCTTAAGTGCGGCCAGTATCCAGTATTCGGGAGATAGTAGGTTCGAACCCCACTGTCGGCAGCCCTGAAGATGGTTTTCCGTGCTTTCCCATTTTCACACCAGGCAAATACTGGGGCTGTACCTTAATTAAGGACACGGCCGCTTCCTTCCCAGTCCTAGCCCTTTCCTTTCCCATCATCGCCGTAAGACCCATCTGTGTCGGTGCGATGTAAAACCAATAGCAAAAAAAAATCATATCTTGGTCTACCCTTATCGTTTTTACCGCCTACATTTCCTTCACAAACCAACTGAACAAATTCTGGCTGTCTTTGTATGTATCCTACCATTCTAACCCTTCTTATGGTCAAATTTATCCAAATCGATCTCCTCTCATTACAGTAGTTCGATTAAGAATATCTTCATTCGTGGTTCGATCTACCCCGTATCACCTTCATCATTCTTTCGTAACGCCATTCAAAATCCTCTATGTTCTTTCTTTCTTTCTTTCTTTCTTTCTTTCTTTCTGTCTTTCTTTCTTTCTTTCTATGGTACATGTTTCACTTCCATACAATGCCACAACATTCATACGTATTAGAAAATGAAATATGGAAAGAGCAGTTCTTGGTTCTATGACGGAGAGATATGAACGCTACCGTGCAGCATAAAAGTAAACTATTTTAGCAGCCCGCAATTTATCAACTCTTCCAAGCGGCCAGTGACCTATTGCTCCAATACACTGCTCATTTTTTTTTCACATCTGCACTGTTTTTTTATCCCTTAAAAGTTGATTTTTCCAATGGTTTTCTTAACTGTTATATATGATATAAGAGGAACCTTTATAACAAATGTCATCTTCATTGGCTTAGTTGTTCGGAAGATATCGTGATGAGTGAGTGAGTTAGTGATTTCGCATATAGCGACTTAAAAAGTCGCATATATAAATATAGGAATAAACTAAAAATCGTCCTCCACCGTCGTCAAAAGGTAATCTCTATCAGCTGCCGTTCTAGGAAGCCCGAGTTCCATTCCAGGCTGTATCAGAGATTTAAGAATGGCAGACGGGCTGGGATGTGGTTGAAGTTGTACACACAGCTCACTTCCATTGAGGGTGTGATTGAAAAGAGTAGCACTTTACCTAAAACGTACATCCCAAATTTTTCTGAACTGGTAGGTGCTATTTAAGTGCTGTTTTCATTGAAATAAAATATAACCAAGGACTCAGAATTGTAGGCAACATACATATTTTAATAATTGTTATAATTATTGTTTTAGAAAGTTCACTTTTTTGAAATGTGAAAGTGCCTATTGGCATTAACAATAAAATGAGAGTGAATTAGAATGTAAAAAGTCATTTTTTTATTGTTTTAGTAAACGTAGCTTACGAGCTATCATATTTTGAAAATATGTTTAAATGCTGACAGTTGTCTGCACCATTAAACTGCTTAGTTCGGAGGCTATGGTGTCCTTGTGTTTGTTTCTTTTAGAGTACATTGGTTGCATTGTGACATCCGTGTTGGTTACTTTGTGATAGTTCAAGAAGTAGGACGTGCTGGAAGATTGTATTTACCAATAATGGAGAATCCGACATGTTAAGAGTGTATGGAAGAGTTCCCTTCCTTCTTGTACTCAGCTCCAGATGAATGGCAGACCCTCTTTAGTCTTCAACATCCATCATCTCGTTTTAATCTCCCCAGAAGAATTTGGGTTCTTCTCAACAGAGTCCGTACCAATCATGGTCGATGTGGTTCATTGTTGCGTAAGTGGGGTATGCGATCCTCCTCTGAGTGCGATTATGGTGAGAAGAAACAGACCATCCGCCATATTACTATTGAATGTCCAAGGAGGTCATATTGCGGTCAGCTGCACGAGTTTGTATGTGCTTCTGATGGGGTTGTACAATGGTTGGACAGTTTGGATTTGAGTTTTTGATCTTTTTTGAGATTGGTTGATATTGTTTGTTATATTTTTTAAATGTTTGTATATAGAGTTATGTACTAGCCATAAGCTAAATAAATAAATAATCCCAATAGACATCACACATCCCGACAATTATTTGTGTACCTCTTGAACCAACTACGTGAAACTGAAAGTAAAACATAAAAGAAACAAATGAATAACTGGTGGAGAGGGTGTAATTAGTGATCTAGCTGATTTTGCTGTAGATCTGAAGGGGAAGTGACATGACTCAGGCAATTGTAATCGCGTCTTCCACCGTCGTTAGTTCCATCCGTATCATGCATCTCTCCATCAAGAGCCGCATGGAAACGATTTTGAGGATCGTATTAACTTTTGTACATGGGCATTAAGACAAGATACATCAGATTTATTTATGTCTTGTTTAGTGATGAAGCAACATTTATAAATCATGGCTAAGTAAACCTCAGAAACATGCATTATTTGTCCGAAAAAGATCCCCAGTGGCTTCGTTAGGTGGAACGCCAGCGTCCATGGAATTTAAATCTGTGGTTTGGAATAGTGAACTATAATCTCATCGGCCCGTTCTTCATACAAAGGACACTAAATTCTCAAACGTATCTCAACCCCTAATAGGTCAACTTCCACAGATGTTAGAAGACGTACCACTGCAGACTAGGAGGAATAAGTGGTATCAGCATGATGATTGTCCAGCGCATAGTGCACTATGTGCTACATCTTGTCTTTCCCGAGTGTTTTCAAATCGTTAGATTGGACGAAGATGACCTGTACCTTGGCCAACCCATCCAACAGATTTAACTACTTAAGGTTTCTTTTTCTATAGAAATCTAAAGTAGACTGTTTACAAGGACATACCCCTACACCAGATGATATGAAACAACGTATTACTGCTATCTGCGCTGAAATTTCTGAATAATACTAGAATGTGTGCATCAACCTTTACATGCAGATAGGAAGAATGTATTGAAGCTGGTGATATTCACTTTGAACATAATCTTCGAAGGCCAATTATCTTTCTTCTTTAGAATCCAAATAATGTTATTCACTTTTCCTTTAATGCTGACATACGGAGCAGGAAGGTACCAGTATCTACAATTTTCAAACTATTGTTTCGATTCCGTTCTGTATGGGGCAGATTCAATCCAGTTTCTCCCCGCGTGGCGCTGGATATCTTGACACCTTGCTTGGGGTCGGTCATTACTCCTTGGTGAACTTCGTGATCCCCTCTGTACAACAGACTTCGCCATTTGTTATCACCTCTAGCAATATGGGCAGCCAATTGCCATTTGGGTCATGCATTTCCATTATTGTAAATAATTTGCACCTTGTTTTTAAATCCTTAAGATATCTTTCTCTGTAGAAAGCTAAAATATACTGTTTGCAAAGGACATACCCAGTACACCAGATGATATGAAACGACGTATTACCGCTACCTGCGCTGAAATTTCTGATGAATACTAGAATTTGTGCATTAATATTTACATGCAGATTGAAAGATTGTATTGAAGCTGGTGATATTCACTTTGAACACAATCTTCCCTTTTAAGAAAACCTACCTGGTAGTCCTGAATCAAGCATTCACTAGATGGAAGGGACAGGTTTCTCAACGGCGACGAGGAAGTTGACAGTTTTCATGCAATAGCTTCCAACCTGTTGGGTGACCAAATATTCTCACTTGTATTCCAACAAGGTGTGTTAAAAAATAAAATATAAAAATAATTCTTTTCCACTGTGACACTGATTCAGACTGGAAAGACGACAATTCCATTATCAACCCAGCTTTAATTGCCATGAATAAAGTTCAAAGTAACTCTATCAACAACGTGGGAATTTTTCTCGGAGCGCTGGTATTTTCTCATTATCAACTGTATGTTGCGCTGATCTGAGCAAAGATCAGAGAAAATTTAAATACTCGTATATTCTCAGAAAATTGAGAGACAAGACACTAGAATTTTTTTTAAAAATATTAAAGTGTACTTAATGCGGAAATATTTGATGGAAGTGTTATGTTCCCCATACGACCAAATAAATCAAATTGCAGTGAGGATACTTCAATTAAAATCGCATTCTTGATGCCAAGTGACAGGAAGACGACACCCTTTTCTATCATCATCCAACAAACGGAAATGGGACACGTTAAATCTCTATAAATAGAAATAAATTTTCAAATAATTTTATACTAGGCTTCAATTAAGTACGAATTGCAGAGCTAAACTCGACTTGGTGAGTCTTCAATTGTTACTGTCATTTTATTCGTCCATGTCGTTACATTGGGATAGGGAATGCTAGAAGTGGGAACATGGCGGCCGTGGTCTAAATGATGGTACAGACCTGATATTTGCCTGAAGTAAGAGATCGCGTAAAGCCATGTTCAATCCTGACGTCGGTGAGGCTTGACCTCATCATCTCGCACCTGACGTTTCTGCTTTTAGGCATCCCACCGAACGTCAGTGGGGTGATGGTCGACTTTCCTTTGCCGTATACCAATCTACAGTCGCCTTTAAAGCACTTACTGCGTCATTACTGCACGACTTTTGCATTTACACAATATTTTCACAATACATCAAACTGTCATACGGTTATGTGAAATGTACGTGCCAATTATAAGCTTTCGATTGGTTATGAAATTATCGCTAAAACCGATGGCATACTGATAGAAAACTTTTTTTTTTGAAGCGGGACATAGTTTTACACCAAGTAAGCTTTCTGATAAACTGGAACAAACAATCACCGTGGTGTAGTGGACTACGTACTGGCGTGTTGACGCATGTTACGTTGGTAGGTGGGCTCGAATCCCGCGAGCGATAAATATTTCTATTCACATTTTAAACTTTGAGGATCAAATAAGAGGCCATTCGTGCCAAATTCGACCAATAACATGCATGTTGTATGTGTAGTGGCCTGACACTTGGTGTAGCCTAGTAGTCCTGGTCATTTCTTCGCTATGTATTCAGCAGATGAGTATGTTGATATGCTCCTCATCTACGGCGAAGCAAGACAGAACGCACATGAAGCACAGCACCTGTACCAGGAAAGATTTACACACAGACAACCAAGGGAGGCACCAGTTACGTCCGGTGAAACTGCTGAGATGGCTTTGGACATTTTCCAGGAGAATCCTCACACGAGTACCCGGGCAGTAGCTCAACAGGTCAACATCAGCCAGTCGTCTGTTGTAAGGGTATTGCATTACAGTTTTTTTCGTCCATATCACCTCAAACTACATCAAGAACTCCACGGACGAGATTTAGAAACTCGTGTTGATTTCTGTGTGTGGATACTGAGGCAAGTGGCAAATGATCCAGCGTTTGTATCTCACATTTTATTTTTAGGACGAGGCACGATTTCATAAGTGGCTGTGCGAATCGTCATAACATGCACTACTGGAGTGTTGAAAATCCTCATTAGATAAGCCAGGCAGCATTTCAGGCACGATTGGAAGTAAATGTCTGGTGTGGTATACTGGATGATCACCTAATTGGACCATATTTCTTTAAGGATCATTTGACAGGAGCCTGGTACCTACAGTTTCTTCAAGACCAACCTATCATTGCTGGTAGAGGATGTGCCCCTGGTTGAGAATGTAAACATGTGGTTCAACGCGACGGAGCTCCCCCTCACATGTCAGCAGATATTCGCAAGTTCCTGAATATTACACATCCCGATCGATGGATGGGAAGGGGACGACCTGTCACCTGGCCTGCTAGATCGCCCGATTTGACGGCACTGGATTTCATCGTATGGGGCTATTTGAAGGATGTAGTGTACGCAGCAGCCGGAAAAATCCTGAAAGCCTTCGAAACCTTATTACGGAAGCCTGTGAATCCGTAACACTTACAATGCTACAAAGATACCGAATGGCAGTTCAACGGTGTGCTGAAACGTGCATTACTGCAGAAGGCCATCTGTTCGAACACTTAGGCCCTACTGCGCTAACAGCCTGTTGCTCAGTCAAGTGGATTGAAACCCCCAATCATTCTATCCTCGTCCAGCCCTGCTAATAAAAAATCCGCATAATCAGCACTAATGGCTTAGAACAGTGCCAAAATAAATAAATAAATAAATAAATAAATAAATAAACACACGACATGAGGGCATTCGGATACATTGGGTCTGTGGATGATTCTCGAAGTACAAACTGCGAATAAAACTTAAGGGCTCAAGTGGGATTCGAACCCAGCCACCAAACGCAGCTGTATTAACAGCACCGCACTTAACCTATGACACCACGGCGACTCCATCAAGTAGGTTTCCAGAAAACCCACTAGATGGACTAGTGCTTCCGCTTCACAAATGCAAACACGTTTTCTATCTGTATACCATCCTTTTTAGCGTTCATTTAATACAATACTGAAAGCTCATGACTGGCACATACTTTATTCATAACCGATAACAGTTTTGATGCACTGTGTAAGTGCCTGTCGCGTACGGTACATGTTTTTTGCAAAGGTAATGGCGCAGTGAGTGATGAAAGGAGATTGTTGCCTGGTACAGAGCAAAGGAGAATAGCTCAGAACTACACCAGTGGCGTTCGGTGAGATGCCTAACAGCATAAAACGTCAGGCGCGGCTGACTGACGGGCTTAGAATATTCTCTTGCACCCTCTGTGGGCTGTAGGAAGGGTTACATAAATATTAAGGGTTATAACGAGCCGTTTTCGTTTTTTTTTTTTGCTCTTTCTTGGCCGCATTTGTGCCTTTCAGTTAGGTACTCCTATATTTAGGCTGTACAATTTTCTTTCTTCCACCAAATAGTTTGGTGCCCAATCTTTCTGTGCGGCGAATTTCAGATCTTCTCCAAGTCAACTTTGGCCTGCCTACCCCTGGTCGGTTCCTCCAAGAACGATGTAGGAGATAAGAAATTGGATTCATTTCACCTCATTACATGGCCATACCAGTGAACTTCTCGTTAGTAGGGGTTGCTTTCTTATGTTCCTCACAGGTGTTTACTTTGGAACTGATCTTTCAGTATGATGCCATCAGACCACTACAGTATTCGTATCTCCGTTACTTGCAGTCGTTTGCCTCGTCCGCTCATACCTCAAACAATCATGAAAATCTCTTAGCTAAAACTATCGAGTGGTAAGGATTCTCTAAACTTGTTTTCTTTATAACCTATTACTTCAAGAAATTCGTGGTAGTACAAACCATCTCGTTTGGAATGTGTCCAGATATTTTACCATCTTGGGACTCTTAATTTTTTATTCTCACCTTCGAATAAAACAACATTTACCACCACCATTGTGATATTCTACACAGTGGTAATAGGTATATATATTTTATATGGCTGTCATAAATACATTCAATTTCTATGTGCTGCATATTTACAAGTCTTCGGAGTTCATTATGCAAAAGGGGCTGTTAACCTTTTAATTGCAGTTCGGAGGCCATCATATTATTGTATGTTGTTTCTACCGGTGTTTAATGACAAAGTGCAGGGAGAAAGTATGCTTCACTACCAGTAATGTGCAAGAATCTTTAACTCTAGGAGGGCTCGAAACAGAGAGAAACTGTCTCGTGAAAGTCAGAGAGAACAGCTCACAGGAGGGTGAAAGCCGCTACACAAGACTGTGTGTTAATTCACATTAAATGCATCTTCCAAGAAGCCAGTGACCTTCATCCGTTACTTGAAGGGTCGGCGTCGTACATAATCCTGTGTTGTGTTGAGATTTATCACCACACATCCGAGGAATGCCATTCCTCTGGAGCAAGTGTGAGCAACTCTACAATTATCTTAAGTGTGAAGATCTTTCCATTACCGCCATTAGATTAATAGTTTATATTAACAGTTCATATATTTAAATGTACATGTTATGTTCGGATAGGATATTTGTTTCAGCTACAGATTTCTTTCTGTGGAAATAATATTTTCTATGCTGTCGAAGTGTAGTCCACTGAGCTACTGTAGACATCTTCACATGGCTGCTTTGGTTGAGGTGACCAGCCAAGTAGGTACACAATTTTATAAATATGTTCTTGCTAATTGTCCTCACTTATTAAATGTATAATGGTTAAAGTGGTTCGAGATCACATCGATCGAGTGTTAAATTAAAATTATATTGCCTGTATCTCTATCTAATCTATCTATCTATCTATCTATCTATCTATCTATCTATCTATCTATCTATCTATCTATCTATCTATCTATCTATCTATCTATCTATCTATCTATCTATCTATCTATCTATCTATCTATTTATTTATATATCTGCCTCACCATTTACTTGCTTCTCACCTTACCTAGTTCTCCTCATTATAGCACCGCAATCTGTATCCATATTGCCCCATAAACTTCAGCTTGCATTCGGGAGATTGTGAGTTCGAACACCACTATCGGCAGCCCTGAAGATGGTTTTCCGTGGTTTACGATGTTCACACCAGACGAATGCTACGGTCGCCTCATTCCCACTCCTATCCCATCGTCGCCATAATACCTTGCTAGGTCGGTGCCACTTAAAGCAAACTGAAAAAAGGAGTTATCTCCAATGGGAGACAGTTTCCAAATAAATAAAATACGCTGGTCAATAATGGGTCAATGCGGTTAGAGGCGTGCGGCTGTGATCTTGCATCCGGGAGATAGTGGGTTCGAATCCCAGTGTCGGCAGCCCTGAAAATGGTTTTCCGTGGTTTCCCATTTTCAGATCAGAAAAATGCTGGGGCTGTACCTTAATTAAGGCCACGGCCGCTTCCTTCCAACTCCTAGGCCTTTCCTGTCCCATCGTCTCCATAAGACCTATCTGTGTCAGTGCGACGTAAAGCAAATGGCAAAAAGAAAATTATAATAATGGGTCATAAAACGTTTACCAAGAGCTGTAGTAGAGTTTCATTTATCCAAAAATACTTCAAATACACGTGGAGGAATAAAAGATATCCTCACTTATGATTGCTATCAATTCCTGTACTTCGTTGTCAGGGTTGTAGTAATCTATCAACTGTTAATAATATACCGAGACGGTAACACTCTTTACCTTTCATCCACTGAAATTCATTAACATGTCGAATATCCGTTGAGTTCCTTAACCTTTTGCACTCCTATGTCGAGTGCGGTTAGGCATTAAAATATTAGACTTGCGCTCCGATATCGAGCTCCACTCGACATGACAATTTCTCGTACTTTTAACGCTCGTATGACAACTGTGCCGTGTTCTGGTATTGTAGAGCTATCTAACGGTCTCTGAGAGAACACGTTTTCCTATTTACAATAGTTCGCGGGAATTGTGGTAACTTTTTTAAGCTCTGTTATTCTCGAATGTTTATGCAAGCTCACAGATGTTGTTTGAATGTAAACATGGCTTCTGCTTCGTCTTCACTCACGGAACTGGATATTTTTGAACAGTTAGTGAACAGTGATAGTGACGATGATGAACTAGATTTATTAGTGAATAATGTAAGTGAAAGTGAACAAAGTGATAGTGATAATGAAACCGGAGGTGGTGATGCTCATCCATAACCATGGCGAGAGTGGAAAGCTGGCGATACTGATTTAACTGCATTCTCATTCAATGAAACAATTTGTGGATACAAAGCATCAGGTAGGAACAATCGCTCAACACCTTACGGATTTATTCAACATATTTTTGAGTTATTCAAGCAAATTGCTGACGAGACCAACAGATAGACTATGCTAAAGTCAAAACTCAGAAAGTGAGAAAACCCGGTCTCCACCCAGAAAACTGTTTTGAAAAGTACCACACAGTGAAAACATACAAGGATTAATGTATTTTGTGTTCCTAATTGTAAATGTATTCATGTAAAATACTTATATTTTGTGTTAGATTCTTTTGCATTGTTCACATCCTACAGCTGTTCATAGTGCACAGATTAATTAGGAGTAGAGCAGGAAGCATCCGCTAAGGGTAATGGAGTTCAAAAGGTTAAGACTATTTCCATGGTGAATACAATGTAGTACTCCCAGGACCATGAGCTCAGATACCCTAGAGAGTATAACATCAGTCTTGGCAAAAAGATACAGATGAGTAGTCAGTCCTGACAGTGATTAATATTTTAAGGGGAGGAACCAATTGTTTATTAGACGTATTGCCCAGAGTTCATGGCGTGGTTCGAGCCGTGTACGTAGCGTTAAGTTTGCATTTGAAAGATGTTAAGGTTGAACCCTACTACTATCTGTGGTTTCAAATTTTCACACCAGGAAAATGCAGGGAATGTATCGTAGTTAAGGTCACGGTCAATTCCTTCCCTGTCCTATCCTGTTCTTATCTCATCTTCTGCAATAAACCTGTCTTAAGCTCATGCGGCGTTAAAGTAATAGGAAAGCAAAGCTGCTCATCAAGGCGCCATAGAAATATCTTCCAATGAGGAGTTCTAATTTTAAAACCATGAAATCTTGAAAGCATATGGCACGAAGATAGGTATTTTCTCTTTGACATTGTATTCAGAAGTATGGACATCTCTATAACTGGGGATCCAAACATTCTCATCATAAGAGTTTAAGAATATATTTTCATGTAATTTGGTCCTGGACAACCATTGACTTTAACAAGTTGGTTTTTACTCCACACTCACTCAAGGAAGTACTTTGCATGTCACTAGTACAAGGTCAAAATAACATCGTAATTACCGAATCAGTTTATTAAAGTCATCTTCGTAATGCCATGAATTCTGCAGAACATCAAGAAGGTAAAATCTTTCACTGTTCATCCGCATTCAGTGGGACTTTTTAACTTCGTGAGGTTATTTATAGCCTGGTGTAACCTTTGTAAGGCAGACTCTCCGAGGAGGGTGGCGACATCTGCCGTGTATAGGATACTACGTGTTATTTTAGTAGAGGATATTATTGTATGCGATGTGTGAGTTACATGTTGGGGACAGTACAAAACACCCAGTCCTGACCTAATGGAATTAACCATTTGAAGCTAAAATCTCCGACCCGGTCGGGAATGGAACCCGGAGCCCTCTGAACCGGTGAGCACTACGCTGACTCTTCAGCCATGGAGCCGGACATTCGGCGGGATGGATCATAGTAATGTTATCGGAATTTATTCTAGCAGGAGTCCTTTTACGTGCCAGTAAATCTACCGACACGAAGCTGACGTATTTGAGCAGCTTCAGATACCACCGGACTGAGCCAGGATCGAACCTGCCAAGTTGGTGTCAGAAGACCAGCGTCTCGACCGTCTGAGCCACTCAGCGAAGCGACAGATTTTCAGGATAAAGCACTAATTTGTAAATTAACAGCTTTTATTTTGCGCTTCATGAAACATAGAGAATCAGAGGATGATATTAACTCCCAGCTGATGCGCTCAGTGAAGACTGCGATACAATTCCACGAGAGTGCTTGGACTTGTAAGTTGTATAATTATAATTTTTACTAAATTATGACTGTACTTGATCACGTTGTTCTAAGTCTCTTAAACCCGCTCTGATCTCCCATACTGCCATCAGGATGGTGTTATCTAGGTATTGTGTTCACACCCTAAACTCGATCCACATATACAGTAATGGCAGTCACGCTGAGAAAGTTATTGTGCACATTAGCATCCTTGCCCAGCAAGAGGGAACACATTAACCTTCAGTGGTCCGCTCGAGCTGACTACTTACCTGCTCCGAATCTACCGTTCTCTCGTGGTTATCTTCTGTCCTTGATAGCGAATACACTTTAATAATAATAATAATAATAATAATAATAATAATAATAATGCCGGGCGAGTTGGCCGTGCACGTAGAGGCGCGCGGCTGTGAGCTCGCATCCGGGAGATAGTGGGTTTGAATCCCACTGTCGGCAGCCCTGAAGATGGTTTACCGTGGTTTCCCATTTTCACACCAGGCAAATGCTGGGGCTGTACCTTAATTAAGGCTACGGCCGCTTCCTTCCAACTCCTATGCCATTCCTGTCCCATCGTCGCCAAACGACCTATCTGTGTCGGTGCGACGTAAAGCCCCTAGCAAAATAATAATAATAATAATAATAATAATAATAATAATAATGTCCAGCTCTGTAGTGCAGTGGTTAGTGTAGTTAGCTGCCACTCCTGGAGGCCCGGGTTTGATTCCCCGCTCTGCCACGAAATTTGAAAAGTGGTAGGAGGGCTGGAACGGGGTCCACTTAGCCTCGGGAGGTCAACTGAGTAGAGGTGTATTCGATTCCCACCTCAGACATCCTGAAAGTGGTTTTCCATGGTTTCCCACTTCTTCCAGGCAAATGCCGGGATGGTACCTAACTTAAGGCCACGGCTACTTCCTTCCCTCTTCCTTGTCCGTCCCTTCCAATCTTCCCATCCCCATACAAGGTCCCTGTTCAACATACCGGATGAGGCCACCTGGGAGAAATACTTGTCCTCTTACCCAGTTGTATCCCCGAGCCAATATCTCACGCTCCAGGACACTACCATTGAGGCAGCAGAGGCGGGATCCCTCGCTGAGTCCGAGGGATAAACCAACCCTGTAGGGTAAACGGATAGATGGTAATAATAATAATAATAATAATAATAATAATAATAATAATAATAATAATAATAATAATAATAATAATAATAATAATAATAATAATAATAATAATAATAATAATAATAATAATAATGTGTAACGTTTGTCCTAACTGCTAACCATCATAAACGATATCAAGGTGTCGAAATTTCGTCCAAGTGGCCATTGTGCAATTTACACACCCTCAGATGCTACAGATCATAGTCGTACCCACCACTTTGGCAACAGAGGACAGTGATTAACCTACTGTGCAACTAAGGTCACCAATAATGCCAACTGAGCTATTGCTAAAGAAAAGAAATTCTGGCTTAGATTCACTTTCAAATCATCCATTTCTTGTATTTACTGTTGAGAAATGAGTATTAAATGAAATACAGCCCTCATTCTCTGCAGTGATGAAAGCAACGAATGATATAATCTTTCTGATACAAAAAGTGAATGATGGTCACTCCAATTAGAGCAGTTTGTCTTAACAAATACGAAATCAGGAGACAAGAGTTGCTCAGATTGAGCAATCTGTCATGCAGATAGGGTCAAGGCTGGAGGTCTTTAAATCTCACCGTCCTCCTGCTAACTCGGCTACCTTTCTCCAAGGTGAAGAGGTCAACCAATTAAAGTATAAAATCTGAACTATTTCTAAGACAGTGGCGTTTTATCACTCGTGGTAGAGTCGAACACTAACATTTCTACTGGTAATTCGTGTTTTCCAGCTTCTAAAGAGGTGAAAGAAAGGTCATGAACGGCATCGCAAAAGAACTTGAAACGGAAGAAATAATAATAATAATAATAATAATAATAATAATAATAATAATAATAATAATAATAATAATAGCCCGCGCTAATCGAGTGGCTGCGTGGTTTGTTCGTGTAGCTGTCAGCTTGCAAACAGGAGATAATGGGTGCGATCCCACTGCCGCAGCCCTGAAGATGGTTTCCCATTTTCACAAAAGGCAAATGCTGGGGCTGTACTTTAATTACGGCCACGGTCGCTTCCGCCCTTTCCTATCTCATCGACGCCATAAGCCCTATCTGTGTCGGCGCGACGTAAAGCAAAGTACAAAGTAACAGCATGCCTGGTGGTCATGATCATTAAGGCGAGAAGTCCATATGGTCTAACACCGTGCTTAGCTAGTTCGAGTCCCGTTGCTCGAAAAAAATTTAACCATCAGAATTTTGGTCGGCAGGGTAGGTGAGGTGGTGGTATATAATTTCTAATCACCAAATTGCGTGTCGAAAGCCTGGATTAAATTCAAAACCTCTCTGCAGTGCACATATGGATACAGCGCATATGGCGCATAAAACCTTGAGCAGAACCCTTCTTGCTATTTGACAGGATTAGGCTATGTGCCGGCTCCAGGTTTCACCCCCTCCCTTTCAACTATCATTTCACGTCTTCAATTTCATCTCATTAAATTCTCTGATGAGGTTGACGTCAGGAAGAGCATCCGGTCGTAAAAACTCGCTACGAAGGTTAATATAACTTCATATCAGACCCTGTATAGGCCCATATACGGGACAAGGATTTTGACACAATAATAATAATAATAATAATAATAATAATAATAATAATAATTCTTTTTCTGCCGCTTTTCCCACATCTGTGGGGTCGCGGGTGCGAACTGTATCGCACTTGTGGATTTAGCCCTGTTTTACGTCCGGATGCCCTTCCTGACGCAAACCCTATATGGAGGGATGTAATCAGTATTGCGTGTTTCTGTGGTGGTTGGTAGTGTAGTGTGTTGTGTGAATATGAAGAGGAAAGTGTTGGGACAAACACAAACACTCAGTCCCCGGGCCAGAAGAATTAATCAGAGACGATTAAAATCCCCGACCCGGCCGGGAATCGAACCCGGGACCCTCTGAACCGAAGGCCTGAACGCTGACCATTCAGCCAATGAGGAGCTGTTTTATGTGCCACTAAATCACCGAGACGCGGTCGATATATTTTAGCGCCTTCAAATATCACAGGACTGAGGTGAGATCGACGTCACCATTTTGGGCTCAGAAAGCCAGTGTTCTACCATCCGAGTCATTCATCCCGACACTTGACATGAAGCAAAAATAAACCTTTGAATATGACAAAGAATAAGGTTTGCGCGAATTGCCAACTTTCTTACACTTTCTTACTGTTTTTCTGCCACTTCCCACATACCACACAAACACGCAGCCCCCGACCCAAAGGAATTAATCAGATCAGGCTATAAAAACCGACCCGGCAGGGAATCGAATCTGGAACTCTCTGAACGAAAGGCCGCGACGCTGATCATTTAGCCAAGGGGTCGGACTTTGTGGAAATTAGAAGAAATTTCAAAATCATCGCATGGGACATTAACCGAAATTTATTTCTAGATATGAAACTTTTTATGAACTCCTTTCCATCTACAATGTGTGTAACCCCCAGTCTCTGCTCTCTGGAGTCGTGCACTCGGAGCTCTGACGACACTGTTCCAATTTCGTGACCAATAACTCTTAGAGTTAACCGCATCTGATAGACGGCGCGAGTGGAACGGACGGGCCGGAACTGATAAAATGTTTGGAAAGCAGAAAATGTTCCTCAGTCTGGAATGCGAGACCGGCTACAACCCTACAATCTTTTATTACATACTTTCTCGTCTGAAATAAACGAGAAAAATAGTACCTAATCGAATATCGTTATTACTGTCATTAACTCCTCCTTTTTATTTTTTGTTAATGCCTTTACGTCGCGCCGACACCGATAGGTCTTACGGCGACGATGGGATAGCAAAGGCCTAGGAGTTGGAAGGAAGCCGCCATGGCCTTAATTAAGGTACAGCCCCAGCATTTTCCTGGTGTGAAAATGGGAAACCACGGAAAACCATCTTCAGGGCTGCCGACAGTGGGATTCGAACCCACAATCTATTTTTTAAGCCCCGAAGGCTAAGACTATTACAATGGAGGTATAACACATTTTTCTTCTTTCCGGTCTTCTTCACAATTTATTAGCGTTGGCACTTGATATGAATTTTGCCCGATTTTACGGCTGGATGCCCTTCCTGAAGCCAACCCAGTGGTTAGTTGTGCGATGTACTGTATGTGGATGAAGATGTGTGAATTAACATGAACAAAAACACCCAGTCCCCTAGTGAGTTGTTGTTCTTTTTTGAGTCATCAGTCCATAGACTAGTTCGATGCAGCCCTCTATGCCACCCTATACTGTACTAACCTTTTTATTTTTACGTAACTACTGCATGATACATCTGCTCTAATCTACTTGTCATATCCATACCTTGGTCTTCCGCTACCGTTATTGCCACCAACACTTTCCTCAAAAACCAACTGAACAAGTCCTGGGTGTCTTAAGATTTGTCCCATCATTCTATCCTTTCTTCTCGTTAAATTTAGTCAAATCCATCTCCTCTCACCAACTCGATTCAGTATCTCTTCATTCGTGCTTCGATCTATCAGTCTCACATTCAGCATTTTTATGTAACAGCACGTTCAAAAGTTTATAATTTCCTTCTTTCCGAGCTAGTTATCATCCATGTTTCACTTCCATACAGTGTCACGCTCCAGGCGAAAGTCTTCAAAAACTATCTTTCAAATTCCTATATCAATGTTCGAAGTGAGCATATTTCTTTCCTTAAGAAAGGGTTTACGACAGCCCCGTGTCGGTAGATTTACTGGCACGTAAAAGAACTCCTGCGGGACTAAATTCCGGCACCTCGGCGTCTCCGAAGACCTTGAAAAGTAGTTAGTGGGACGTAAAGCAAATATTATTATTATTATTATTATTATTATTATTATTATTATTATTATTATTATTATTATTATTAAGAAAGGGTTTCCTTGATTGTGCTAGTCTGCATTTTATGCCCTTCTTACTTTTGCCATCGTTAGTTACTTTACTACCCAAGTAACAATATTTATCCTAATCTAATATTTCCTGCATCACCTGACATCATTCGATTGAACTCCATTACTTTTGTTTTGGACTTATTTATTTTCATCTTGTAATCCTTCCCCAAGACTCTGTCCATACCATTCAGCAATTTCTCCAGATATTCTGTAGTATCCTTACGCAATTAAAATCCTAGACCCGGCCGGGAATCGAAACCGGGGCCCTCTAAACCGAAAACTAATACGCTGACCATTCCGACAAGGAGTGTTATTTAAAGATGGCAGTGTGATCGTCGAGTGGAATCACCACTTGTAATTTGCTTTTGTAGGTGAATAAATTAAATAATTCCGGCGTTGATAAATCTTATGTTTACAACCACCTCTTGCCACAATCCATAGCTTTGACTGAATTGTCAAGTTATGAGTAAAAGCACAGCCATCTCCTCACAGGGCATCTATTTATTTAAAAAGTGGCGAAGTAAGGGCACTCAGTGCTCTCTTTCACTTAATTACATATACCTTGGATTTCTATAGCATTAAGTCATCATATCGTGGTAATCAAGTGAAATTTATGACAAAAACACATGTAAGCCAAATAAGGAGTAAGCAATAATACAATTCACTAGCAGCTACCCGCGGGCTCTTCCCACACAGTATCACGTTGTTCATGTTACAAAGTTTAGAGATAATGGAATAATATGTATGACGTGTTGTAGTAATAGAATGTAATATTGTATCAACAAACACTGGAAAATATATCAAAAGTGAAAATGTAATTACATTTGCTTCTTTGCAGTTTGGTAATTTTGAACGTATTGCGAATTATTGATCGGCCTATCGTAATTTTATACATTTTCCTAAAATCATTAATCAGTGCCATGGGATAAATAACATTGCGTGTCACATTATTGAGAGTGTAAATGTATAAATTCCTCAAGTTCCAACACTGGAGCAAGCTACATATAACTGACCGTGAGATGAATACGAAATTTCCAAACTAATCCCTACTGTGATTTCCCCTAATGATAGAGTTGAGGTGAAAGATTCACATCAGACTTTCCAACTGTTGCAATGTATGATTGTGGTAAAGAGGATGTAATTGTAGTATTGCTTTGAAAGTTACTTACATGAGTTCAGAGTTCAATTTTGAAGATAATCTGGTTGCAATAGGTTGATTTATTAATTTAAAAATGACATAGTCCGCCTCTGTGGTGTGGTGGTTAGTGTGATTAGCTGCCACCCCCGGAGGCCCGGGTTCGATTCCCGGCTCTGCTACTAAGTTTGAAAAGTGGTACGAGATCTGGAACGGGGTCCACTGAGGCTCGGGAGGGCAACTGAGTATAGGTGGGTTCAATTCCCACCTCAGCCATCCTGAAAGTGGTTTTCCATGGTTTCCCACTTCTCCTCCAGGCAAATGCCGGGATGGTACCCAACTTAAGGCCACGGCCGCTTCCTTCCCTCTTCCTTGTCTCCCTTCCAATCTTTCCATCCCTCAAAAAGGCCCCTGATGAGCATAACAGGTGAGGCCGCCTGGGCGAGGTACTGGTCATACTCCCCAGTTGTATCCCCGACCCAGTGTCTCACGCTCCAGGACACTGCCATTGAGGCGGTATAGGTGGGATCCCTCGCTGAGTCCGAGGAAAAACCAACCCTGGAGGGTAAGCAGATTAAGAAAGAAAAAATGTGAAAAATTACGAAAGTATGATGCGCATAAGCGATCACTATTTGATACTCATTTATGGAATTGTGATTAATTTTCCACAGAATAAGTCGCTAGATTGTATCATGTAGCAAAATGCAGGAAAGTAAAAACGAATAGTCTAGTCCTGCACCTCCGCATGAGATTTTACCATATTATTTCCCATTTTAAGTTCCATGCTTTTCGTGTGTCCAGTCTATTCGTTAAAAGCTTTGGTATAAAAAATCACATAGTATGGCCAATTTTATTTTTGAAAGTCCATGTGTCCATTGTGGATGTCTGGTGGCGTACACACCGTCGACTCATCAGACTTAAGTACTAACCTTAGAAACCATCTACACGAATTTTCATTGGCTAGACAGCAGAAATGGAATGCTGGTCGGCTGAAAGACATCACTTCAGAAGAATTGCAATCCTATAGCTGAGCCCAAATTATTATTATTATTATTATTATTATTATTATTATTATTATTATTATTATTATTATTATTATTATAAAAAGTGGAAATAAGCAATTTAAAATAATTATTGGTTGTACATTTACTTGTCTGAGATACTCCTTTGAATGTGTTATGTAATAAAAGACCTTTCATTCATGAATTAGCGAACTGACGAGTACGGTAAGGTGTTACATAATAGAAAAGGTAGAGATGACAGATAGCAAAAAGGAACAAGTAGAATAAACTTGTGTTATGTCAAGTAACGGTATTACTTAGTTCATACAGAGTCACATAGTGCGTGGAGTCTCCCGAGGCCACGCTGTCTGAGTATAGTCTATAACTTGAAAACATATGCGTACAAGAATGTGGAAATAAGAAACAAATAATATCTATGCATACCTCTCTCAAGTACGTGTAACCTTTCGTAGGTAATAACTTTCCATAGGAGAAATGTGATAGCTGACAGACGTCTTCACTAGCTTTTCGCTAAGGCGGCTCTGTTCAATTAAGTAAAATTTCTAGAAGTTGTAAGATGATCGGGATAATACAGGATTTGAAGTCCCTGACTCATGAATGAACTTGAATAAAATTAACAAATTTAAACAAAACAAAAATAACCAAAGGCAAACAAAGAAGTGAACCATAAGACATACAAACGGACAAACGAACAAACAAAACGAAGTAAGCAATCAGACAAACAAATAAATAAATTAATAACAAACTGTAATAAAATAATCAATGCTAAACTAAAGCAAATAAACAAGCAGAAAGATATAAAAACATACATACATACATACATACATACATACATACATACAAATCTCATGGCGCTACGGATCTAATGGGCCTTGGTTTGCAATAAGATCCTACGTTCAATCGAAAGGCCTATAGATTACGAGATAACACGAGGTCAGCGTAACAAGTATTCTCAGCCGTTATTCTTAGCTTTTTAGACCAGGGCTGCAGTCTTACCGTCAGATAGCTCCTCAATGCTCTCTCATAGGCTGAAACCTCATACCAGCTTTCAGAGATAATTCTGACCTGTAAACGTAATATGCCACACTTTCTTTCAAGCACTCTGTTCGTAAGCTTTGGAAACGAATTACGTCTTATTTATTAAGGAAGATGCTTCGTGGATGTGGCCCCACCCCCCTCCGGTTTAGGAGTAGCGTGCCTGCCTCTTACCCGAAGGCCTCGGAATCGTTTTTCGGCCAAAACAGGGAGCTTTACCTGGATCTTAGGGCTGGTTCGCGGATTCGTCGTGCCGAAAATATGACAACTCGTAATTGGCAGGACTTCGGGCTGAATAGTGATTTGTTTGGTAGACTCTTGGAGGCTGATGCGCCATGGGCTTTGACTTGATTTGATTTCGTGGATGATTAGTCTTACACAAGATATTAGGTTTTTGATCTCGGGACCCATTTCTAATGTGTGGTTTCACGTCCTGTAGAATCATGCAGTGAAATCAGAGAGTATTTAGGTCTTTGCCTAACAAGTCACTACAGGTAACAGCTAACAGGAGGCTTAGAGAATACATTGAGTCTAGGCTATCCTAAAGAGTC
Organism: Anabrus simplex; assembly: GCF_040414725.1. Taxonomy (NCBI): domain Eukaryota; kingdom Metazoa; phylum Arthropoda; class Insecta; order Orthoptera; family Tettigoniidae; genus Anabrus; species Anabrus simplex. The sequence continues at coordinate 636,448,896 of NC_090265.1, read as the reverse complement.
TGTTATCTGAAGATGAAGAGCTCTCGGGTTCACCGCATCGGATGCTTTTATACTGCAGCTTACTTGGGTCAAAATTTTGGAACTGAAAATACAACAATACAAGATATTGTTTACCGAAGTGGTCAACTCATAGAAAATATTACTTAAATGATTAATTAAAATATTTTAATATTCAGAATATGTGTTCAGAATACGGGTGCTTTCCCACAAACATCTCGTTGAGCTAGGTATACCTACAGCTGTGAATCAATTCTCAAACAACATTTTTGGTGTCCCGTTACAGTAGTACGAATATTATTAAATAAATTCATATTCTGTAGCATAAGCAAAATTTCTCCTCTACATTATTTTGTATACGGAAATTTGAAATACTAAGCCTCTTTGTGGGCGTTTTATTGCCAATTACAGTATATCTTCTAAGAGAATTTAAATATAGATCATCCTCCCAGCTTTTCTCCTAATTTCTTGGGCTCGTCACGTTTATTTATTTATTTATTTATTTATTTATTTATCTACCTATTTATTTATTTATTTATTTATTTATTTATTTATGTTCTCCAGTTTTACGACCGGATGCCCCTCCTGATGCCAAACCTTCGTGAAGACATATAATCGCTATTGCGTGTTTCTCTGGTGGTTAGTAGTGTGATGTGTTGTTTTTAGATAAAGGTGTGGATTGAGACGAATACGAACAATCTCTGAGCCATAAGATATATCGATACACAGTTAAATTCCCCGATCCGGCAGGGAATCGAATCCAGGGCATTTTGAAACGAAGGCCACTATGCTAACTATTCAGCCAAGAAGCCGGAAAAACGTTTAACCAAAAGCGCAAAATATAGTACTTCTTACTTAGAATATGATACTTTTTTAGTGCGCGGTATAACGATATAACTGCGAAAGACCTTAACTGACCCAGAGTGTCAGATTTTTCCCGGCACGGACTTCTTCAGCGTGCCAGAAGTGAATGACTTGAAGCACCCACAATTAAACACAACTAAATTCTACCTAACTTAGCTAGGATCGAACTCATTCTCTAGGTACACAAGTCCATCGACTAACTTCGTTACTGAAGTCAGCTTCACTCAGTTTATTTCCACGTTTGAAGATATGTTACGTCATAGCAAATTGTGGGGTGAAATAGCTCGATACTGAGGCCACGTAGTAAGTACTAGTCAGTAACTACAGTGCATTCCAATATAGCCTTAGGAAATCAAAAGTAAATTTTAAAATAGCATGGAGTGAAATTTTACCAATATTTTAAATAATTTTCCTACAAAAGGAAATGAAGCGTGAGGCAACTGGCAATTCCATCCTTTTGTAGAGCAAGAAGTTACAGTAAATAACCATTTCATTAACAGAAGGAAAGTTAACACTGTCTACCCTAATAATAATAATAATAATAATAATAATAATAATAATAATAATAACAGAGAATGTAATGAGTCTATTACCACTTTATAATGGGGGGGGGGATATTGGAATAATTTCAATAATACCTCAGATATTTTCAAAAAGTCGCAGGCAAATTTCAGTGTCTCACAAGAACATAAATTTATTTATTTATTTATTTATTTATTTATTTATTTATTTAAGCCTATTTGTTTGAGTACAAATAGTTATGTGTGTAATAGAAGGATATAATAATATTCTTCTACTACCACTTTTCTCACATCTGTGAAATTTCTTGTGAAAACTGCGTTGCACATGTGGATTTGGTCCTGTTTTACGACCGGATGCCTTTCCGACAGCACTTTTATATGGAGGGTTGTAATTACTATTGGTCTTTTATCTGGTGGTTGGTAGTGTGGTGTATTGGCTGAATATGAAGAGGAGAATTTTATAACAGACACAAATACGCAATCACCAAGCCATAATAATTAATTAATTAATTAATTAATAATTAATAATTAAAATCCTCGAGCCGGCCGAGAATCGAACTCGGGACCCTCTGTACCCTAGGGCAGAACGATCATCATTCAGCCAAAGAGTCGGTCAATCTAATAATAACAATAAACAAAATAGAGTAATATTCTGAAATAAAATGCAACTGAGCAAATTGTGGGACGTAGTACATAAGAATATACGACGATATTATTAGTTTTCAATTTTCATCGGTACTGAATAGCTTGCAAGTACTAACTAGAGGAATACAGTAGCCCCTATTGCCCACGGGTTCAATCTTCAAGACAACAATATGCTACCATACAACAACAATATTAATACGCGTAAAAGCGACATCATATAATTGTATTAAATAGAAGTAAGTCATTAAATTATTTTTTGCATGTACTGTACGTTAGCAAAGCACGGGACCAAAGAGACGGAAGTGATAGAAAGACACTGGAATTGAGAAAGCCGGCCATCACGCTGTCTGTCTGTCTGCTAAGTAAAGCTGTTCAGGGTGAGAGATCACGGGTGACCGCCGGTCTTACAAAGAAATGTCAAGAGGCGAACAGGAATGAAAAATGAGGCTCTCATTAAGCAACACCAGCGGACCTTGTAACACCCTCACACCGATGATGTTACTAAACGCGAGTTTTAATCCAATAGTCAATCAAAGGAGGACAGTAGGATATTGTTACCCTGAAAAGAGAAATGACGAGTGAAATTCTGACAAACTTTAGTTTGTATTTCTCTTCCATTTGGGATAACTTGTCCGTAAATTTGCATCTGTAGGTAAGTTATTTTATGTTATTTTGTATTTACTTATTTATTTCTTTGAAAAGTGGTGAAGTTAGAGGTAGTGGCCGTCTCTTACACTAATCCTCATACAATGATTGACATGTTATCGCATAACTTTTAAAAATCATGATCATTTAGTCTTGACGAGGGCTGATCAACAAAGACTGAGACTGATTTTTTTTCACAGATGTTTATTACTCCATTTCAATGTTTACATGATATTTTTAAGGTAGTCCCCTCCTACTTCAGTGCACTTTTTATATGTCTCTGCCAGTCCTTGAACACGTGCTGCAGATCATTCTTTGTCAGGTCCTCGAGAATCGCCTTACTTTTCTTGCGCACTGCTTCAGCATTCTCAAATCGAATGCCCCTAAGCTTTGTTTTAGTGAAGGGAATAAAACAATCACAGGGTGCAAGATCAGGGCTATAAGGTGGATGCGATAGACAGGTAATGTTGAATCGAGCCAGAAACTGCATGACTTGATTTGCGACGTGAGGCCGTGCATTGTCATGATGAAGTCGCCACCCAGTCCGAGAAAGCTCTGGTCGTTTCTTTGCAATGTGCTTCCTCAGTGCAGTCAATATTGACATGTAACAGTAGTGTGAGGGGGAACTGCATGCTGTCACTTCCATTGTCTGGTATACGAAATGCACGTAGCGTCTACACAACAGAGCATTACTACCAACCTACCGATACGGGAGTGCTGCCGCCTACGGACATTATACATAAAAACCCGCTCTTTTCAAAATATTTATGTTACAGATAGGAACTATCACGGAAGCTACAGGAAAAAAAATCAGTCTACGTACAATTAATTACAATACTTATAAGCAAACTACGGAATATTAGGCAGTATTAGGTTAAGGCGCAAACTGCTCTTCCATAATGTCGCGAGAGTAACATAAATTCAAGGGGTTCTGATGGGCCGTTCCCCTAATATTTATGCAAAGCTCATAGCATGACCGTTGAGTATACATGATACTCGCTCCAGTAAGTTTCCATTCTAACCTATTACTAGTCTAAACCTCCGGGGTGTACGGAGTAAATTACAAATATAATTAATAGGAAAGTTAAATATGGATTAAACAACAATACAAAAGTATCATAATTAATAACAGAAGAATATATAAGTTAATACTACAGTATTACTAGCTAAAAGTAGGACTTAATAACTATTGAATACGTGGCATAAAGATATAAATAGAATGAATCAATGTATACTCTTAAATGAAATAATTAAAATGCCGATGGGATAACTGAAGATTTGCGTTCACGCGTCATTCACTCATACAGTCATTGAAGTCAACTGTATGTGCTCTGGAAGAATTCAAGGCAGGCTAGACGATGAAGGGGTTTTAATATCTGCCGGGAGCAAATAACCTCGAAGCAGTGGCCAGGAATGAATAGTTATAGGTATTGCTATTTCAAGCAGCGATCCGGTGTTTAAATTAACCATCCTAACATTTTGTTGTATAGTGCCATATGAGAGTCATGTCGGAAATGGAAGGCATATCGATTGTAAAGGCTCTGTACATGTTGTAATTTTCCTGCTTTCTCACAGGTTAGGCCAGTCAGTACACTGTCACAGTTGACAAAGCTCGGGAAAAGAATCATTTGTATAAGTTTCGAAGGATATATTTAAGTCCCTAGTTAGGTCATAGAGTCTTCTTTTAATTTTGTTCTTCTTGTTAATGATCGTGGCCTTTTGTATCAATTTATTGGGGTCGGGATCTGATGTAGACATGACTCAGGCTTTTTTTAAAAACAATTTGCTTTACGTCGTACCGACACAGTTAGGTTTTATGGCGATGATGGGACAGGAAAGGATAAGAGTTGGAAGGAAATCGTGGTCTTAATTAAGGTATGGCCCCAGCATTTGACTGGTGGGGAAATGGGAAACAACAAAATACCATCTTCAGGGCTGTTGGCAGTGGGGTTCGAACAAACTACGTCCAGAATGCAAGCTGACAGCTACTTGATCCAAATCAAGTGGTCACTTGCTCTGTTGACTCACTTTTACGGCCAATTGTCCTTCCTGACGCAAAAATGCGTGGAGAGATGTTGAGCCTTTCTATCGTGGTAGGTGGTGTGGTGTGCTGTATGTGAGCGGGAAGAAGTGTATTAAGAAAAATACAGATCCAAGTCCCCGAGCCAGAGGAATTAACCATTCGCTGTTAAAATCCCCGGCAGGAGCCGATGACCTAGATGTTATTCCCATTTAAACAACAAACATCACCATTAAAATTTCCGGCCGGCCGAGAATCAAACGCGGCTCCCTTTCATTCAAAGGCCAGTGCACTGACCATTCAGTTGTGTATATATATGTGTGTATGTGTGTTAATGTCTATCACTTAGCTCTTACTTAATACGGGGTCGAGGATGAGGTCAAATGAAATTATATGTCTTTATGAGCGGATGCCCTTCCTGTTGTCAACCTAAGTTAAGAACGTAATGAGAATGAAATGATTTTTTATAAGATATATTTAATCGCTCAGCAAAATATATTGCCACATCAGATTAGTGATAACAGAACGGAAAAAAAATCAACTAACTCTGGATATTGCTAGGAGGAGGTCAGTCCCAGCGGGACCCTTGTGGATATCAGACCGAGTGCAATTTGCAACATATTATTGGTTAATATTACGTCAAATTGTTCTTAACTACCTTTTCAGTTTTGAAGACACTAATGAACACATTTTTTAGTATGCACATTTACCATTTGTTGACACTGATTTCCTTTATATTGAAAAACAAAACACTATAACGATTTTTTTGAGATTGAGTTTGCACTGAAACTATGTCAGTGACACTATCAACACTTATTTCATCGCTGCTCATTTTGAGTCACTGTTCACCTTGAGATGAAATGAATGATCTTGAATGAAAGTGGGTATTTTCCTGGAAGTGAAAATGATAGATCACATTCTTAGTACAGCCGACGGTGGTTGTTCGAACCCACTCATCTACCGAATGCAGAGCTTGGCTCCATAGCTGTACCACTCCACTTGGTTTCTATATGAGAGAATATATTTGAATAATTTTGATAATAGCATAATGTTGTTTTTGTTGCACTGTAGAACGAACTTTACTGATCTTCTTTGACCGAATTTGCTGGCTGTTGTATTATATAACCCTTATTTGAAACTCTGGAGGCTGAGTTAATCCATTTGCAACTCTTCGTTAAGATCGAAATCCATGAACCAGTAGAGAATCGAATTTAGGGCTTCCAGGTAATATCCTCCTGCGGATGGGGGTGGTTGAATAACATGCATGGTATCCACTGCCTGTCGTAAGAGGTGATTAAAAGGGGCCCCAAAGGCTCTTAACTTGGGAGCGTGGGTTTGTGACCGCGGAAACCTTAGCTGAGTCCTGGCATTGCTTCCACTTACTAGTGCCAGACACCTCACTTTCTTCTAACCTGTCCGACTTCCCATAGTCAACTCTTGTTCTATACCAACTCCGACGGTATTAGGCTCCCGAGGCCTAGGGAGTCTTTCATTTCCACACCCTTCTTGGGCCGATATCTTTCTTTTTTTGTAGTGTCGGATCCTTTCTATGTTTACCTCCGATTAGTGTTAATAGAGTAAGGTTGCCCAGTTTTACTTCCTCTTAAAACAATAATAATCACCACCACCATCACCACCATCACTTCCAGGTAAGAGGCAGAAATGCTACACCTACATCACGTGGCTGGGCTATTAATCAGTCTTAATGTTGACTAAAGTGTCTGGGCAATGAAAGGTGGCATTTGCCAATTGAGATTGCTTCATGTACACGATGATGTTGGCTTTATATCACGCGGAAACTTTCTTTCCGTAATTACTGTTACCTTAAAGGCTGCCACAATCGTTCATGGCATGCCTCTAATTAAGAGTTCTTGGCACAGGAGTTGGAACATATCTGTGGCGAGCTCGGATCCGACGACCCGTGACGAATGCGGTGAGTGGCGGCGCGGCTCCACTCCTGGACACGCACCCACAAACAGTGTCTCTGTCATGGTCCACCACACAGCGTGCTCTCGGCTATCTTATCAACAGATTGTATCAACTGATTAGTGAAATGGACCGTACATTCTCTTGATTCTTCATAATGTAAGTTCTGTTCTTTTCAAACTGGAACTTTTCCTTTATTGTTATATGATTTTGAAAGTTAAAATGAATCAGGCCACCTGGACATGTGCCTTGATGCGTTAAGACGCAAGTTTTAGGTTAATATAAATATTATCCAAAACCTCCAAATTTTGTTCACCTTTAACATCAGCAAACGTGAAATACATGCATTATATCATTTTATTAAAATCTTCCTTAGTTCATCATAAGGGATGCAAGCCGCCTTGGTGAATCACTGGAACAGTGTCAGACTCATGATCGTAAGTTCGTTGGTTCGGTCCCGTCTGACGTTGTCTATTTTTAATGGACGATCAGAAATCTTCGCACTTCATATCATTGTTGTATGCATGTTAAAAAGCTCTGGTGGCGCACGCGGTTTTATCAGACAAAATTAAACGCACATTCATAAAATACATTCCAGAAGCATTCCACTTTTTCCTGCTAGATAGTATCACTTTAGAAGACCTGCACCACGGTAGCTGACAGAAAAAAAGACTAATATCCAAATCTTAATTTATTCAATAGAGCAGAGTTCTTGGACACGTCCTACGACATGACACCTTTATCCAGAATGTCTTCGAAGGAAAGGTCCTAGGGAAGAAGTCGAGAGGAAGACCACGTCTCTCATACCTTAGAACATAATCACTCAGCTGGGTTTTGCTTCGTATGTCACGATGAAAAGGACTGCTGAAGAACGTGGAATGTGGCTGCAGCAACAAGGCTTAGCCTTTAGATAATGGATTATTATTATTATTATTATTATTATTATTATTATTATTATTATTATTATTATATTATTATTTGGGGTACAAATGGCTACAAAATTACATTTGCAATTTCAGATTTCTGCTACAAATTTAGATTGAAATTTTCACGGAAGATATTACGTTGTGTCGAATTTTTCTATGCAAGTTAATAATACTAGTGCCTACGATAAAGACAAGCGTATCCAAAAAGTATTTCCCTCACAAGAAGGGGTTTCCAAAAATAACATATTTTTCAATCATAATTTTGAATGGTTGCAATATTACCACCTGCATAGAAATTTACAATATATTTTAACCATCATTATAAAATTCGTGGTGACAATAATGCGCAACAGTTTGTATGGGAAGCGTAGTAGACCTACCAAACATTCTCAAGCAACACTTTTTAAATATTAACAATGCTTAAATTTCTAAGTTGACTAATATTTTTATTGTAACTAAAAGTGAAATATTTTAAAATGACTTGCTGTTTATTATGCGTTTTTTGGCAAATACTAATTGATATCAGAATACTTACATATTTAACTTACATACCTGATGCCAGTGGTGAGAAAACAGCTGGTACTCTATTAGAATCGTTGATCCACACCTAATGTTGATTATATTCACTAAAAATGAAGGAGGTTCGAATCCGGAACAGTGTGTATTAGATTATTTACATTACAAGGGCCTAAAGTCACTTTTTCATATGAATTTTTATGTTTACGGCCAAGTCGTCAAACGATGTCGAAATGTTGACTCCATACTAAAAGAAATCGATTTCGCCCGAGGTTAATCGATAGATGTACTGACTCGTCCGTATGACGCAGTGTAGCCATATGGTAAGTATCCGAGTATATTCTAGCGTTTATTGATTATGAAAAAAACATTCGTCCAAGTAGATTGTCAGTTGCTGTAGAACATTCTTCAGAAATGCAGAAATGCTACTAACCAAAATAGCTAGTCAGAATTATGCAGTGTCTATCTAGCAGCAACACGTTCCAACGAGATGTAAATATAGGCTCTCTGAAGGGGTATTAACAAACCAGGATGTAACAGAATGGTACAGTATTTCACACACTGCATTAATTTACTTAAACGATATCCTTGGAACCTGGTAAGTTTTAGTTAATCAATAAAGAAAAATGTATGAATCCACGTCTGAGTGGCTCAGACTGCCGAGTTGCTGGTCTTCCGACCCCAACTTTGCATGTTCTATCCTGGGTTCAGTCCGGTGGTAATTGAAGGTATTCAAATACGTCAGCGTCGTGTCGGTAGATTTACTGGCACATAAAGGAACTCCTGCGGTACAAAATTCCGGCACCTCAGCCCCTCCGAAAACCGAAAAAGTAGCTGGTGGGACGTAAAGCCAATAATATTAATTTAACACTGTTATTCACTGACGACTAAATGAAGGTTTGAATCCTGATTAGTGCATGCGGAATTAAAGCAATCGAATATAATGTCCTTTATTTGAAGTGCACGTAAAACTGAAGGTCTCAGTCTCAGTTACCTTGTGTTTTTCCCCTGGAATTTAAAACTCAGGTCATGACTACCGAATTTTTGAAGCAAAATGTTCGAGATGAACGTGTCTTCGTAAAGAAAGAGCGGAATTTTAACATCAAGGGAGCGAAAATAACCAAAAGAGATTTGGGAAATCCGGAAAACAACATTTCGTCCTCAAAGATCCGAGGAGAATAAACTACTTCCAAAGTACCGGTACTTCAAATCAGAGAATGCTGATACGCATTCTTTCAGTTTTCATTAATTTGAAATTTCCTAATACAGCTTCAATATCAAGAACTAGATTTTATTTTTGCTACCCTACACATCGTTCACAAGATCCGGTAGGAGATCGAATGATAGTTATTATTTCCTTCCCCTTAATAATTCAGGAATTATAAAAGCATTCTAGTTATTATAACGGGGTAATTGAAAGTAACGTCTTCTCTAGCTGAGCTACCATTTGGTCGATTTACTATTATCTATTGTTCTCTCATTTAGTTTTATATACTTTTGTGCTAATTTGTAATTTTAGTTTTGCGCTTTTGATCTTTTGATCTTTTGACTCGAATTAAAAGGTGAACACGAGGGAAGATTAAGTACAGCTATACGTTTCGTGTTTATTTGTGTAGTGTTGTAACTTATCACATGTCAGAGTCTATTTTAACGTCAACAGAATGAGTACTTGTTTACAAACTAAGTAGATAATGAGTTGATCAAACAGTTGACCAAATGTTACTATTTAAGAACTAAGTACAAGTGTGGTCCGTTCGTTTTATGGATCTTTACTGCATGTTCCACGGTTGATATGCTGTCAGACGGGTGATCTTTAATTGTTTATCTTCCTGGTAGAATGGTGCTCTCCTGCACTTAGCTAGTCTTTCGTAAGCTGTCGAGCCAGAACACCGTGAATATTCATCCAACAAAGTACAGATTCGTTCATCTCCTGGTAGTGGGCGTTCTAGACAATTCAGATTCCATAATGTAATTTTATTACCAGGATTGATTATTTGGGGATATTTACAGTTCTTTCAGACCATGTCATAATCGGATCATTAAATAATTATAAATTCAGATGTCTGACGACTCTCGCATTGCCTGACGTAATTGCTTAAACGAAGTGGCAAATGCGTGCTCCTTTTCTAATAAGGACGTGGCTTCGATTCCACACCTTGTGGTCGAATCATTTAGAAACGAGACATACGGTTCACTAGTTGTTTTACGTCGCACCCACACAGATAGGTCTTACGGCGACGATGGGACAGGAAAGGGCCAGGAGTGGGAAGGAAGCGGCCGTGGCCTTAATTAAGGTACAGCCCCAGCATTTGCCTTGTGTGAAAATGGGAAACCACGGAAAACGATTTTCAGGGCTGCCGACAGTGGTGTTCGAACCTACTATCTCCCGAATACTGGATACTGGCCACACTTAAGCGACTGCAGCTATCGAGCTCGGTACGGTTCAATAAGCCTAGCACAGAGATGAGTACCAAGTTAATCCCTAAGGACAAATACGCTGGTCATAGAGCTAAGCACTCAATCCAACTTAGAGCCGAGGTGTTTACAGGGTGTAACAGTAACTAACTTTCAGGATATATTCCTTGAACGTAGAAGAAGAAAATATGTTATATGAACATCGGTCCCTAAACGCGTTATTTCCATGTTAGAACTAATTTTCTACAACTCTACATAGTACATAATGGGAAACACACGTGAACAGCACGTACCAGCATATGACGCGGAACTCTTTCTTGCGTGAAATGTTCAAAATGCCCTCCGTTTGCACTGATACATGAATATACAATACCCCAGGGATACATCAGCGCATCCGAGATTCAATGCAACGGCGAGTTGATGCATGTATTAAGGGAGTGAGGAAGAAGAGCAGGCTGTGTCAGAAGAATGGATGCAGGTTTATAGCGCAGAATTTTGCTTTCAGAAACAAATGGATTAGATTGAATTATATGCAACAACTAACAGGATCTACAAGTACGGTAGAAATGCTGGGCTGTACGTCCCGCTGCGCGGATGCCTCCAATTTCTTGCACTGATAACACTCTCTGGCATGTTCTGCTGGAGACTTCTTGGAGTTCATCAATTTCACATAATTCTCTTGATTGTATTTCCAATAGATTGGACCTATGACATTTAGGCAGTTCATAAATTTAGCACAATTTTCAATTTTTCAACACAGTCTACTGGAAGGATCTTTGTAGGACATCGCATAGAACTATGTATGTCACTCAAAAGAAAACTGAACACGAGGTATCGTATGTTCCTCGCATATAATATTGGAGCGCGGAGGCGGGTAGTAGATAAAAAAGTATGCGACTGGTAACGTTTAATCTATGTTTTGTTACCTAAAAGCAGGAATTGCTACACAATTACACGGGAATACCATCACTCTAGTGAGCTCCCTCTCTCTCTCTCTCTCTCTCTCCCTCTCTCTCTCTCTCTTTATCTCTCTCTCTCACACTCCCTGTGTGTTCTCGCTGTTCAATCACACTAGTTATTAACTCTGACACTTACACTGCACACACTTCTGCAACTGTCAGTTTGACCCTAGGACAACTCACAATTAAATTCACTGTACAGTTATAACGGCACACTTCATAGTTTACCTGCACCTAATACAGTCTCACAAGTCAGTACTTGGTGCAAAGTTCGCTCATGCACAGCAGTATTCACTCAGTGTTCCACGTCGCACAGCTGCACTGTTTTGCCTTCGCCGTCAGTTTACGAACAGCATTCCATCAGCACTGTAGCACGCTGTTCCAGAATTTCATAGAAGTACCCTCACTTCACAGCACTGTCTCGCTGACTGAAGCACTGGCAGAACTGAGCACAAACTGAACTGTCGAAATCTCGTCCGGTCTGTCTGATATAGGGAAGCCGACCCTTCCCAGATGCTTCGCGAAAGTAGAAGGGGATGGAAATCTCTGGAATCAGAAAAGTCTGAGTCCCTTTTGCGCTTTCAGGGAGGCTGAAACTCAGCGACGACAGATGTGATCGCAGAGGGGGTGGCCTTGCGCGCATAGTTTGTCTCTAACAGGTCATTAGCAGTGGCGAGAGGGCGGGGCCAATTCGATAACGTCAGTTGCGGCTGAAGCGAGGCTAAATTGTTCCTCCCGAAAGTCACACAATATAATGGAGGACAACGTTAAAATATTTTATCTAACTTAACTTCAGTTATTATCAAAATTTGATTCACCTCCCATAGGAAAAACACTTTGAATGCCCACAACAAACATTATATGTATTTCTTCAGTTCTTTCTGAGAAAAATGTTCCTGTGTGGAACTTATGCGATGCCGTGCACTTCTTCCTTTTCTTATTTTTTTTTAGGAACTGTACGTACATCGAAAGTGGGGAGAAAGCAATGTCATCTACAAGGAAATCGTATAAGGCCGACCGAGTGAGTGGCTGTGCGGTTCGGGTCACGCAGCTATCAGCTTGCATTCGGGGGATAGTGTGTTCGCACCCCACTGTCGGCAGCCCTGAAGATGGTTTTCCATGGTTTACCTTTTTCACACCAGGCAAATGTGGGGTTGTACCTTAACTAAGGATTCGGTCACTTCCTTTCCGTTCCTAACCATTTCCTATTACATTGTCGCCGTAAGACCTATCTCTATCGGTGCGACGTAAAGCAGAGTCCAAAAGGCCGATCATCTTATATTCAAAACTTGCTCTCATGCAAATCCTTGACGGGTCTCTAGACTCTGATAAATGAAGTGAAGATTCTGTGACAACCATAGCCTTATGGAGCAAAAAGTAGGTAACGTTTTTGCTAGTGGCTTAACGTCGCTGTAACATCGGATGTTTCCGGCGACGCAAGGATGGGAAAGGGCTGGAATTTTGAAGGTAGCGGCTGTGGCCTTAATGGAAATAAAGCCCCAGTACTTCCACGGTGTGAAAATGGAAAACCATGGAGAAACATTTTCAGGACTGCCGACGGTAGAATTCGAACCTACCAACTCCCGACTGCAAGCTCACAGCTACGTGAGCGTAACCGGACGACCAACTCGCTCGGTAAGTAAGTAATTAAGTAAGGAAGTACATTTCAAGTGAATGCAACGGATACAATTCCTCAAAATTAAGCACAAAGCGGGCAGCCAAACCAAATGAGCAAACAAAAAAGTGGTTTACTACTAGGTGTTCCATTTTCCTTTTATGGATTTTGGGATGGGCTGATAGCTTCACGGTTTGTTCAGCGTCTGCTCCACACATTCTAATTGCTTCACGCTTACTCTTTGTTGAATCGCTCAAATCAGATCAACTGTATATCTCACTACATCTTGAAACGGTTATTACTATCGATTTTAATGCGGTAGAACGGCAGATACTTGCCAGACTAAATGAAGACGGAATTCGTTACGCACCTGATGAGAAAACTGCAACCTTAAAATCTCCATCCGCTAATAACTTATCATTAAATACTACATGGTGACTATTATTACAGTGCTCTGACCGTCATGCTAGGTGCGGTCGGCTACCTGCTTTATATCGAGCTCAGCTGTTATCGTCACCGAAGTTACAATATAAAAAGGCTTCCAGTGGTCTAATACAAAATCACAGAGCATTTGTTGAATTCACGCCAGGTGAACTGCAATAGGTGAAAGCATAGCAAGCATCCATACAGTTTTGTGTGACTGTCGATATTTTGATCTTAGCCACACAGAATTTGTGCTTCTGCTAATGATTTGCTGTCACTCTTTCACATTCATATGTTCGACAAAAACGGTATAGGATACTGCATTTGCTGGTGTGAAAATGGGGAAACATGGATAAACCATCTTGAGGACTGCTGACGGTGAGTTTCAAACACATTCTCTTCAAAATTCAAACTTACGGCTACATGACATGCACCCTGCAGCCAACGAATTCGGTGTACGATGGAATTTTAACCATAAATTTCAGTACATGGAAATGCATTATTCAGGATAATAATTCTCTAGTTACACTAATAACTAAATCTTCTATTTTTGAATCTTGAACTGGATAACTTTTCCCCTAATAGTCTAATAATGTTACTATTCTCATGCCCAACTCGGAGAAGCCGAGATGTTGGAAATTTGGTTCCACAGAAGTTCTTTTATGTGCCAGTAAATCTATCGACACGAGTCTGTATACCTTCAAATATCACTTACTGAGTTGGGATCGATCCCACCTGCACTTTACCAAAGGAACGCTTTTAAGGCGTATGGCACCCTGGGCAGATGTTGAAATAGTGGCCTTTGTCCCACTCATTAATGAACGGTAATTACCCAATTCCAGTTTTGGTTCGGCAGGGATTACTATCTTAACTCTCCAATACTGAGCCGCCCCATTCTCCACCACCTACCGCTAACATCCACGCAGAGTGGCTAAGGAGGCTGAAAAAAAACGGTGGGAGATCCGCAAGCACGCGAAAGAAAACTACAATTCCAAGTAAACATCTCTTGATCCCAACCTGGAATCAAATCCAGGACTCTTGTGTCAGAGGGCAAGGACCCTAACCACTCGGCTATAGAGGCAGACCTCCCATTTCTCCAATATATGAGACGACCACTAACTTGGGTTAAGTTGAAGGGAGAAATAAAGTATTCTTGAGTAGGATTTTGGAAAGGAAGCGGCCGTAGCCTTTAAAGAATGTACCGTTCCGGCATTTTCCTGGAGGTGAAATAGAAAATAACGGAAAACCATTTTAAGAACGGCCGACGGAAGGATTCGGATCCACGCCACCTCCAGAGACCGGATTAATAGCTAATGGCCTACAGCTGAGCTAATCCGGTCGGTTGCTAATAATATTAATAATAATAATAATAATAATAATAATAATAATAATAATAATAATAATAATAATAATAATAATAATAATAATAATAATAAGACGTAGAAGAAGAAGAAGAAGTAGAATAGGAATAAGAATATCCACTCGTAATTTTTATCTTCGTGTGTTTATTAATTCCGTTAATTCTAGGCTGTATTCACAACGGCGTTATAAAAATCTGTATTTCTGTATTTGATCGACAGTTCTTTAAAATACTCCCAATTTCACTACACTCGCGGTAGGATTTAATTTAAAATTTCTCCCTGCTTTGTGCCTCAAAAATTTGTACGCCCTGGGTCATCTGCTCAGTTATACAAGATACTCTGCTATACCATATAGGGCCTAATCCACTCAGTCCTTAATGATCTTGACCGTGAGTCACGTTTACCGCCGTAAAATTACATGCATATGCTGAACGTATTCGTAATAACAAATATACATAGAGAAAGAGAGAGAAGAGAAAATAACCTTGCAGAATCTTTGACGCCACGTAGCTCGTTAACCTTTGACTGAGGTGCAGCGCCCCAGGATGTGCCTGCCACTAATAGCCTCCTTGTCACTGTTTATCCTTATCTCTTGAGTGCCGACAATGGGGTTTGTATAAGCCAATACAACAATTACGAATCTTATTTGTCACTGAGAGCAGACAATAATGAAATCCATATTTTCTGTAATTTCAGTCCTATTTAAACGAAATTTTTTAGATCATTGATACGGCTTCAATTAAGGAAACAAAGGAAATGTTTTCCAAAAGGAATAATTATTCCCCGAATTATGTAATTTCTCCTTAAAAATCGGAATGGAGAAGGAACTGTGAGGAAGGTCTCTACAACCCAATACGCCACAGAAAATTTAAAGAAAATGATTAATAACTTGAAAATGTACCCGTACTTCGCTACAGTATTCCATATTGTTTTCCGATGTCTGCATAAATTGCTGTACACGCAGTGAGTAAGATTATATTGAACTGCATATCTCTTAGAGTTATCCGAGAAATACTACTGGGAGGACCCCATACGTTGTTTGTGATGAAAGGGTGCGCGTTGGGAAGTTTTGATGAAAATGGCAGTCCACCTTTCCTATTGCAGCTCACAATCGTGTTCGGAAATTTCAACTATAACGGCAGGCTCACTCGCCTACCCCCATTCACAATGGAGATGTGGATTTTTCATTGTAAAGACAGGCCCCTTTTCCGAATGCCAGTCAGAATCGAGTTGGGGAGTTCTGATTATTTAAAAAAATGCGCCTCTGTTTAAAGCTAAAGCGAAGTGGAAGTATTGCAAAAATGAAATTTTCCTCACTAAATTGTGATGATGAGTTACGGATTTAAGAAAGCGGGAATTGAGAAGAAATTTAGGCGCAGGGATTTTTAGATAGCAAGATGACTTACTGTGTTAATACTTAGTCCTAAAGAGGCAAGACAGATGTAAGAAATTAAAGCAGAAAACGGAAGTAGAAGAGAAATACAGAAAAAATTATAGCAAATCCTAGAAAATAACTTATGGTGTGAAATAATGGGCTATACTCCGCGTACTGTTGAAGAAGATTGTAACGTCGAACGGTATTCGGCAAATAACCCGCAGAATGGCAGCTTGACGTCTATCTCGCCTTCTACCCAACGAACAACCACGAGTTTACAGGAATAATGAAAATGGCATTACGGTACTTCCCTGCTGGCAAGCAGCCAGAGGCGTTGCCATGGTTACCGATAGATTCGTTGTCGGCCATTCAATGCAGAGCATGAAACTCGCAGAAAATACGTATTTTCTTCGTATTTTGAAGAGCGAAATTATGTACATAACAAAAGTTGTTTAAAATGAAGGGGAGTTTCATATTATAGTCTACGGATTTGACAGAAAATCAATAATATAATAGAAAATAGGAAAACCTGTTCCGGTCTTCCTATAAACCCCCAGGCTATTCAGTGATTATGGAATCATATAAACATATAAACCTGCTCCTAGATAAGTATACAGTAAATATGAAGTTTGGTCGAGATCTAACCAGCCGTTTCGCCGTGATGGTGGAACAGCCGGACAAACAGACACGAAAGCTAAAAACCACTGATACGGTCTTCACTTGACCTAAACGGAAAAATATCGGAAAAATTGACAAAATAAACGAAATTACAGACAGCGGACCCCCTCCCCCACTACTTTATTTATATAATGTATCTCGTTCCCTTCAATATGTTCTAAATACTGTTTCCCAAGGAAAAATTATGAGTAAGCTCCTGATTCTTCCTATTTATATTTATTGGTGAATATTTTTCCTCATCGAGGTTCAAATTTCCCGTCAATTTTATTCGGCATTTGAACAAGTCTCTCAGAGGGCACTGACGAGTGGTGATGATTACCATCCAGCATTCCCTGACGTCACGACATCGATGCTTGTTCTTAGCTATTATCCAAGATTATAATCATTATCGTCCTGCAGCCAGCCCAGTGCCGATTGAGATCACCTCTAGTGTGCCGTATCCATGGAGAAATAATCACCGTTTCTTAATGGGTTTCTCTTCTCCATGATCCCTCAAGCACTATCCACATATGGTAGTTCCATTCACTGAACTCTGTTTCCAACACAACGCCTCTTCGTAGGATTTTCCCTTTCTCTTACTTACTGCAGACTAATTCGTTCCAATATGTATTTAAATATTATCTTCGAGCTATAATAAATTTGTCACAAGAAGAATATACATTTATATCAGCTCTATAATGTCACCAGGATGGAATGAAGGGTTTACATTATCACAAATATGCTATGGCCATCCGGTGTAATAATCTGAAGCAGCAAGTGGAAACATTGAGAGAAATACAAATTAAAGTAGAACAAAAACACTCTCCCTAAGTTAACAAGATCATCCGGAATCCGAATTTATATTTAAGGGGCTAAAACTTTTCCCCCTTTTTTACGTTCATCTGATAGTTTCTATCCTGATTTGCCTTTGACCATTTTTGTTGCAAACATTTCCAGTAGTTTTTATTAGATATTTGCATTGTATTTAAGATTTTTATGCCGCAGTCAGAATAGTTGGGGTGCCATATGAGACAACACCGTTCCGTACCTGGCATTACGTAGTTATTTTAGTTGCATTACTAATAATAATGTTATTGTTTTCACGTTCCACGAACTACTTTTGACGGTTCTCGGAGACGCTGAAGTGCCGGAATGTTCTCGCACAGGAGTTTTTACTTGCCAATAAACCCACCGACTGAGCCAGGATCGAACCTGCCGAATTGCACCTCAACTGTCTGAACCATTCAGCCGGGCAGTTGCATTATATTATTGGTCAATGTATAAATAAGAAACAAGCTATTCTGATCTCGTATTTCATAATTTAATTCGATAATTCACTTAAAAGTTTGCACAAGTATAGACATACAGCTATTCTCTAGGATGAATCAAATCGGTTATATTCAATTAAAAATAACGGGGTTATAGGTGAAAAACTATCAAAAGAATCCATGTTTCCAAAAATTAAAATTAGATATTAGTCCGCCTCTGTAGTGTAGTGGCTAGTGTGATTAACTGCCATCCCCGGAGGCCCGGGTTCGATTTCCGGCTCTGCTACGAAATTTGAGATGCGGTACGAGGGCAGGAAAGGGGTCCACTCAGCCTCGTGAGGTCAAATGAGTAGAGGTGGGTTCAATTCCCACCTCAGCCATCCTTTTTTTTGCTAGGGGCTTTACGTCGCGGCGACACAGATAGGTCTTATGGCGACGATGGGATAGGAAAGGCCTAGGAGTTGGAAGGAAGCGTCCGTGGCCTTGATTAAGGTACAACCCCAGCATTTGCCTGGTGTGAAAATGGGAAACCACGGAAAACCATTTTCAGGGCTGCCGATAGTGGGATTCGAACCTACTATCTCCCGGATGCAAGCTCACAGCCGCGCGCCTCTACGCGCACGGCCAACTCGCCTGGTCAGCCATCCTGAAAGTAGTTTTCCGTGGTTTCCCACTTCTCCTCCAGGCAAATGCCGCGATGGTACCTAACTTAAGGCCACGGTCGCTTCCTTCCCTCTTCCTTGTCTATCCCTTCCAATCTTCCCATCCCCCCTCCCCGCAAGGCCCCTGTTCAGCAAAGCACGTGAGGCCGCCTGGGCAAAGTACTGGTCATCCTGCCCAGTTGTATACTCCGACCCAATGTCTCTTCTCCAGGACACTGCCCTTGAGACGGTAGTGGTGGGATCCCTCGCTGAGTCCTAGGGAAAATCCAACCCTGGAGCGTAAAACATATTAAAAAAGAAAGAAAATTAAATATTTCTCAGACCTGTATAAATGTGCCCATTAATCTCATGGTGATTCACCCTATAGAACGCCCGACCCAATGGCTAAATGGTTAGCGTGCTGGCCTTTGGTCCAGAGGGTACCGGGTTCGATTTCCGTCTGGGTCATGGATTATCTTTCATTGGTTAATTTGACTGGCTCTGGGGCTGGGTGTGTGTGTGTCGTCTTCATCATTAGGATTCATCGTTCGATAATGAATTCAAGTTTCTACTAAAACGAGTCCCTTCTAAATAATGAAATCTAATTCTAAACATTTTACTACAAATGACAAATCTCAGTTACAGTTTCTTTCTAGCAGTAAGCTGGTTCGACCATCTAACAACTAGCTGGAATAACGGAAACAAGAGCTCTCCTCTGATATCTCTAAACAAAACACACATTCTATCTTAACTTGCATCAAAGGAAAACCTCGCCTTGCTGGCAATTTATATGAAATATAATTCATGACCCACATAGATTATGCGAAGAGGTTTAATTTAAAACATCACTCAAATATTCTTATCCATCAGGGTCCTACGGTTTCACATGGAATCCTATCTGTGGACTGACCCTGTTTCCATCTCATTAAATTACACAAAATAAGTCCTCGTGTTTCCTACACTGAAAATCCCGGCATCAACACAACGGGATTTCAACGACCTGATCCACATTCCTTCATTCCTTCCCATTTTCGATAGACTTGAAGCACTCGCTATAACAAATTCTAAACATGACAATAATACGGA
Source organism: Anabrus simplex (assembly GCF_040414725.1). Taxonomy (NCBI): domain Eukaryota; kingdom Metazoa; phylum Arthropoda; class Insecta; order Orthoptera; family Tettigoniidae; genus Anabrus; species Anabrus simplex. Next base: position 636,429,036 of record NC_090265.1, on the reverse strand, counting down.
ATATCTCACTTGGGTGACCCACAATGCTGTTAGATAAAACACTCTGTGACAACTAACCATCTCTGCTCGCTATCAGGGATAATATTTCCAAACCGAAACTCACAACTTGACTTGCAAAAATGTTACCGTTAGTTTCCTACATAGATATGAACAGACTTTCGAATAGCAATCCCCTGTAAGAAATTTTACCGGTCGCACCTCGTAACTTCCCTTGACAAAATTTACACAAAACGACACTCCACCATTACCGCGCACTCGCTCTAAATGATAAACAACGGATTACGCTTACATGAATTTCATCTTTACCCTAAACAGAATTGTATGATAAATTAACGTCTTAACTTTGGCAAACCTAAAATATAGATAATAAACGTACGGAAATAATACTTTGCTTTTGACATTATATTCGTTTCTCAACTATCAAATCTACTACTATACAACACTGCACACTCTAGTTTCGCGACTTTCCCGATCATCCAAGAAACATAAAAAATGACCTTTTGTCATATTCCATTGACATTTTCACGAAATAAAAGGGTGACCAAAATGCGTCACAGACACACACAAAAATGGCGACGACATGAAATAATTAAAATAAATGGAAGTCAAGAAAAGAAGGATTAAGATGAATGCACAGGGTTACTTTCGTGGTCCTTTGATGGCCAAAATCGAAGAAGAAGAAGAAGAAGAAGGAGAAGAAATAAAAGCACCTTATAAATGTGGTAATTCACATACCTGTAGTCGTACGTCATGCCCGTCATTTCAGGCTCGTCAGCCTCTCTAATTCTTTATTTAGCCATCTCGACAGATAGTGGCATTAGAAAACATATTTTCCCTTCTCTCTCTATGTTATCGTTCACCTGAAAATAATGATATAAACAAGAAAAATGCCCTTCACACGTTCTCTTCCTCGCGAATCGTCAAAACACCGATCCGCACACGCAGACGATGTTAAATGAATAATTTAACTGCAGGACTTCGGCATTACAATGACCGTGTGTTGCCTTGATATGAATTTACATGACGGTTCCACATGGGAATACCGTTAACTTGACTGACAATCTTTCTCCGCTTGGAGATGATATTATATAGCCACCTTTGGCAAAACTGCCCTGCCGGTGAGAACTTAGTCTACACAACAGATTTTTACTGTTCTTCTGAGTAGCGTGCGGTCACTTCAAATTCTCTGAACACAATGCGGGATTGCAAAATGGCGCACCGTTTTTTAATAACATTTACTCCCACTTTCATGCCATTTGCAGTTATCGCCAAAAATTTACAGACACGTTTTCTACCCAATGAAAATGGACTTATGGCAGATCACGACGTAACACATAGTTGTTTAGTTTAGTAGTGGTGTTGATGATAAGCATTTAAGGGTTTCTCTTAACCAACTGAATTGTTAAATTACGTCATAAGATAGGCACTATATTTGGTCGATGTAACAGAATTTAAACGCACAGGTGCGTCTTTCGACAATTTTCCTTCTGGAGCCTTTTACCATTAATGACCAAAACTGTTTCATTTACAATTTCCTAACGTTTACTACGGGAGTTTCGTCACCAATTCTTCTTAAAATGTACATTTTTATTAGAAAAAATAGTCCCGTCATATCCCTGCACATTCTACACGTGCGGGTGATGTAATTTCTATAGCGTGAGAATGAGAATCACCACCTGTTTTTCCACGTGCCGTCTCCGGTCAGAGATAAAAATGTAGCGAGAGCTCATGACTTGTAATTTAAATGGGACCTCATGTAATGACTTTAGGACTGTGGCTCCTTATGACTCAAAGGTCTTGGGTTCAGTATGCCAACCCTATCGTTTCTTTACGGGGAAGGTATGAAGTGAGATGAATTTTTGTAGCCAGTTTTTATGACCGGATGCCCTTCCTGACTTCAATCTCATCAGAGGAGTTAATGATATGAACTGAGCTATTTGATATATCATAGTAGGAAGGGAAGACCGGACTAGTTGGCCGTGCGGTTAGAGACGCGCGACTGTGAGCTTGAATTCGGGAGATAGTGGGTTCGAATCTCACTGTCGGCAGCCCTGAAGATGGTTTTCCATGGTTTCCCATTTCCACACCAGGCAAATGCTATGGCTGTACCTTAATTAAGGCCACGGCCGCTTCTTTCCATATCCTAGGCATTTCCTACCCCGTAGTCTCCATAAGACCGATCTGTGTCGGTGCGATGTAAAGCCACTAGTAACAAAAAGGAAGGGAAGAGTGTGAAACCCGGTGCTGGTACATAGCCTACGCCTGTCAAATATTACCAAGGAATCTGGTCAAGGCTAAACGTCCCCATGCGATGGACGAATCACCATCAACAGCGTCATGTGCCCTCACTCCATGTGATCATTGCGGAGAGATTTGGAATTGAATCCAGTCAATCTAGTGGTTAGAAATTGTAACGTATACCACCACCTCTCCTACCCTACCGGCCAACATTCTGATGGTGAAACATGTTTCAACCAACGTGACTCGAATTTTTGGCAAACTATGGTGTCAGACCATAAAGACCATAGAGACTTCACGCCGTAACGATCATGGCCACCAGGCGAACTAAACTGAGAATAATACATAATTTCGGTATATAACGAAGTCATTAACTTCAAAGTGGTTATAGGCGAAGCACCATAAAAAGAATTCATATTTTCAAAAAAATAAAATTTATTTTCCTCAAATCTATATCACAGTTTTTTTGTTCGACCATACCTACCTACTAAAATCTTTCATTCCGTACCCGTACAGGGGTCAATTGTTTAACGGTGATAGGGATACTTCTGTGTACGTGGGGCTTTCTCTTTCTCCATCTTCTGTCTTCAAATTGTAGTAACATTGTTTGCAAAATAAATAATAATATTAGTAATAAGGCATAGCTGCTCGGTCTTGGACTATACTATAATAGGCCAATCAAACCTAAATGCATATACATATTTTGAAGATTTTTTTCGTATCATTTTCCCCTTATGAATGTCAAAACGAGCCCACACACACAGAGGCACAATAGACTGTTGACAACGATATCCGAAGCTATTTAAATTATAAATTAACTAGGAGTTTACTCTTGATGAGGTTGAATACAACCCCTGACAAAATTAATGGTACGTTCAGTATTCAAATAAGTCAATAAAATAAACAGAATTAAATTATTTCGTATTCCATGGGTCTAAATTCTACATGTTACTGAAAACATTCCGGTAAAATGAATCAGAATCCCAGACTAGTGGATAAATTCTTCGTGCTATGAAGAGGGTAACGGGTATTCATGTTCCTGCAATTCATTAGACCACAAATCACTTTAGAAGATTCGTATCGCTTTAGGGAAAACGTGAGGTTATGCACCTCCTAATGAGATAGAATTTTGTTCCATTCATTTCTCCATACCTTTGTCTTTTCCTTTCACTTTAATTTCAACCTGCTTACGAATTTATAACTATTTGCTGTTTATAACAACACCATTCATTTGTCTGGTGTTTCAACAGTGAACGAGTTTCTTGATCTATATTTTTAAAACAGTTCCTTTAAATTTCTTACTTCTCTAACTTCACTGATTATATCAATAATTTTAGAAAAAAATCTAGAGATTAAATAAATGATATGTCATTTTGGTGAAAATGTGTGGTTTAAGAATATTGTAGGTAACGATCCTGCAAACATAATTGCATATACTTTTATCTATATTCATATTTATTATTCGTATTCATACTGAATTCCTGTCTTCGCCTGTAATATTTTCGGTTAATTTCACAAAAGTATATGTGTTATATTAGAAAACTTGTGAATGGAATTTTTGTTCGCAGAAACTTTTGAGGTAGTAGGGTTCGTTATGTTCGTTATGCCCCACCAAGTGCCGAAGCTTCCGATGGTGGCAGTCCCTACCTTTCACCCCTGTACCTTCACGGCCTGTACAGAGATGACTTTTCTTTCATTTTAACTCCTTTCACTGCTTCACTGGTAGACATAAAAACATCTGGAAGAAAAATTCAAGAGGACTCGTCAAGTAGACATCTCCGTGCACGATGACATCATTCCCACCAAATTATCCGAAAAAATACAGTATGGATTAGCACTTGAACAGTAAGGATAATTTAATTTTTATTATTCTTTTAGGCTCGTTAAGCTAAAAAATTCCATTTTTGGGGTGGATTCAGAAATCGGTCCCCACAACCTTATATTACGAGTAATAAATCGAAAGTATGTATGCTTAGGGACATGTTACTACGGTTGTCAACACTGTACAAACAATCTCAACACAACACAATAGTGGGTTTCTCCCTCCACACAGGGTTGGTATCAGGAAGGGCATCCGGCTGTAAGACTGGACTAAATCCATACAAAGATCCGTCAGTAGGAATGACAAAATATGCGAAGCCATTCAAAAACATAAAAACGTGTATTAAGTTGTACAAAACCTTGGTCAGGCCAAAACTGGAATACTCAAGCGTGGTATGGAGCTCTAGATGAAAACTGCATGTGTATCAACTTGAAAGGATCCAAAATAAATACTTGAAATATTTAAATTTTAGAAGAACACCTCAAAATCCACAAACCAACCATGTACCAAGTACCATTTAGCGAAATGTGGAAAAAGAACTCAATCTTGAAACACGTTGACAAATGACTGGTGAAAACCAAACCCAATCTAATGAACACTTTGCGTTTAATTAAATTATAATAATATCCGCAAAATAATGGTTACGTAAAACGAGCTTTTGTTAAATTTAGAAATGGACAGTTTAGAAAAAGATGCGTTAATGAAACGAAATGGCGTATGGCTTTTTGTGCCGGGAGTATCCGAGGACAAGTTCGGCTCGCCAGATGCAGGTCTTTGATTTGACGCCCGTAGGCAAACTGCGCGTCGTAATGAGGATGAAATGATGATAAAGGCGACACATACACCCAGTCCCCGTGCAAGCGAAATTAACAAATTATGGTTAAAATTCCCGACCCTGCCGGAAATCGAACCCGGGACCCCTTTGACCAAAGGCCAGCACGCTAACCATTTAGCCATGGAGCCGGACAAAGATGCGTTAAATTTCATTTATAAAATATTAAATTCGCGAATTGATAATCCTGCGTTCCTTTCCCTCCTGAACTTCCATATGCCGCGCCCAAATTCAAGATTTCATTTAACATTTTCAAATTAAAAAACTAGAACATCTCGGCATCAAAAGCACCAGAATTCACCACCGTACAGACTATGAAGCATCTATAACAGTGAATCTCGGGAAAATAATGCTCTTCATTTCAACTAAAGTAATTTAGGCCAAAATTATAATTTCACTAGCAAATGTACCCGTTCTTCGCTACGGTATTCTACACTATACACGGATATCGAAGTAAATTACTGTACACGCAGTGAAACATATTTTTTAAATCGCATATGTATTAGTATTATCCGAGAGACAGCATGGGGAGGTCCACATACGCTGTTGTCAATGTAAAGTGCGAGTTGCGGAGTTGTGATGATAATGTCAGGCTCACTTGTCTGCTGTCATTCACAATAGAATTAGGAAGTTTTCATTCTAATAGCAGGCCCCTTGTCTACAGAGCGGTCACAACCGATTTGGGGAGTTTTCGTTACAATGGCAGGCCCTCTTTTTTACTTACAGACACATTACAGTTGAGGAGTTTTTATTATAATGGCAGGCACTCTCCATGCGGCAAGTCAAAATTGAGTTGTGCTGTTATCATTGCAATGACAAGCCCCTTTTCCTAATGCCAGTCAGCTTACTGCCAGTCACACTCGATTTGGTGAGTTTCGATTACAATAGCAGACCACTTGGGCTAATGCCAGACACATTTTAGGTGGGTATTTTTTAATGGCGGGCACCCTTGCCTGCTACGAGACAAAGTCGTGTAGGGGAATTTTGAACAATGTCAAGTCGCGAAGGGTATTTTTCATTACAATTATTAATGCCAGTTACACAGGAGTTGGAGAAGGACTCCTTTCTACTGCCAGTCAAAGTCGATGTGGGGAGTATTGATTACAATAGCAGACGCCCTCCTACTAACAGTCACTATCGATTTGTAAAGTATTAATTATAATGGGAGATATCCCCTTTCTTTATCGCTGAAATCTACTTCAATGAATATATGTATATAGATCGACTTACGAAAGTATATGCAGTTTACAATATTGCAGACTCTTCATTTACAGATTAACTGCTGCTGAACAGTACGCCATATCGACTAACGGATAGCACCATAAGGACGCCACTTTTAGCGGTCTAAGTGGTTGATCCTATGACATTTTCTCGTATCTACCCTATGGGCTAGATTGACTTAGAAACGTTAAATGGGGAAATTTTGGATGGAGTTTTCGTACACTTCATTACTTTTAGCTCACATATGGTCACTGGGTGGGGCTACTATTTGCGAAGAATTTGATGATTCTGTCTTGACTATAAGTGTGTCAATCTATGAATTATACGTGTAAACTGTACAAAATGTACGTACAATCGAGTAATACAGCCAAACATGACGTATAAGGTATAGAGATACGACAAAAAGTCATAGGACCGAAGTTGTAGATCACTCAAAATTGAACCGAGATTGTGCAGTCCGATTTGTGATAGGACTTACCGTTTAGCCGCCAAATACCTCCAAAGGTACGTATGCACCGTCATTAAATTTGCCTTCATATTTCGATATTTTTCGGGGATAAAAATGAAAAATTTAAACATCTTGTAGTTTTCCGTCGATCACAAGCTAAAAGCTAGAATTTTGTCAAATTTCAATTTTCTAGCTCGTCTGCGATTGTTCCGCTATCTTTATTTAGGGGAGGGGGTAAATAATTAAGGCATTCAAGAAACTTTTAAGCCCATGAAACCTATAGGTCATCGTTTTGGATAAATGCATCTGACTACGTTAATAAGCCGAGCCTCAAATTAAAAACCACCAGCGTTGCCCCTTCAGAGAATTTTGAGAATTTTAGATTTTTCAAGGGACCATGAAGTCATCAGCTTTTATGGTACCAAATTTTAAGTTTCTGAAATGCCTGGAAGTGCCTCATTAATTCACGTCCGTTTTCATTTTTACATATTAATTTATATATATATATACAGTGCAGTATATATAGATCGCTCCAAACCGACTTATATTTATTAATAAAGATTATATTTCGCCCCCTTCCCTAGGGGTTCTAGGGACGTCCTGCCCTCTCACTCATTTTTCCAGATAGTAGGTAATATTTGTACGCCCCCTTTCTCAATGGGGAGTGTTTCTATTCATCTCAGCGTCCCCCCAAAACTATGGATTCGACACTATTTTCGATTATTTTTATGTCTCACCCCCCTCTCCCCACCAAATAGGGGCCTAAACTTGGACATTAAAAATCCGTAGTGTTACTATTCATCTCAGCGACACCGAAATATAAGAATTCGACATTATTTTCGATTATATTTATTTCTCGCTCCGCCTCGCCCCCACCCAAAAAGGCTTTTAAAAAAGGGCTTTAAAAAGAATCCTGAGTGTCACTATTCATCTCAGTGATCACGAAAACTATGTATTCGACACTATTTTCGATTATTTTTATTGCTCCACCCCTCGCCCTAGACCCAAAATGGGCCTGAATTTGGACTTTAAAAAATTCGGAGTGTCACTAGTCAGTACAGTGACCCCGAAAACTATTGATTAGACACTATTTTCGATTATTTTTGTACCTAAACTCCAGACCCTCACCTCTATGGGTGCTAAGGATGGCTTACCCCCACAGCGCTCGTCTCCAGATGGTAATGATAAGTGTACCAAGTCTGATTGAAATTGTTCCCACACACACAAACACACACACGTACATCCAATTTGATATGTAGTTAGATTTGTTTCGTTATGCTTTGCCTATTGTGGCAACCTTCAACTGAGGGAACTTCAACATAAATAAATAAATAAATAAATAAATAAATAAATAAATAAATAAATAAATAAATAAATAAATAAATAAATAAATAAATAAATAAACACACGGCAAGCATTAATGATTAAATTAGATTAAATTAATTTAGGCTAGGTAATATTAAGTAATAATAATTTGTAATTTCACTTTGTATCACAAAGTATTTGGGATTAAAATCCTTTGGCAAGCAAAAATTAAATTAATTAACTAATAATAATAATAAATTATATCAACGGTGGCAGAAAGTCAAGCAAGGAATTTTTGTCAATACCCTGTTAGAAATGAAATGGCGTATGTCATTTAGTGCCGTGCGTGTCCGAGGACAAGTTCGGCTTGCCAGGTGCAGGTCTGTGAACTGACTCCCGTAGGCGACCTGCGCATCGTGATGAGGATGAAATGATGATGGAGACAACATATACACCCAGCCCCCGTGCTAGCGGAATTAAATAATTACGGTTAAAAATCACGACCCTGCCGGTAATCGAACACGGGACACCTGGCACCTAAGACCATGGAGCCGGACACCCTGTTAGTGTAACCACCAGACATGCGAGGAGGACACGGAGAGCTCATTATACAGTTTTTATTTTATTTCTCCATTGCTTTTATTTTCTTTGCAAACTTTTCATGGCTACCTCGTACTGCGGTTTCTCTAAATTAGTTTCATAGCTGACAAGGCAACTACAGGACATGTAAATGCCCTCTGGGAAACCACCAGTAACTTAATGACACAATTACTGTTATTTTAAGTGCATATTACTTAGTAACGAGCTGTACACTATAATTAAAGCCACCGGACTGCCTCAGGGAAGAATGAAATTGCACAATGAGAGATAATCTGTGGGACTGACATGAGAGGCAGCTTTCGACTGAAATAGAGGGTCTAATCAACTGACCCTTAATTAAAATGTATACCAACAAGAGCATGCACGTTAAATTATAAAATATTTAACTCTAACTGTTGTCCCTTTTTGGTGGGGAATAAGTTGCCTTGAATGTTTATAACCAAACCCTTAACTGGTAAGGCAGGTTCCTGAGAACCCTGCGTAACTTTTGAATTTACGTACCTCTTCCATCTGTAACGGTATTTCATTGCTATCCCGTGTAAATTAATTTTAGTTGGTAATAATAATAATTTCATGTGGCTATTTCTAGCTGGGTGCAGCCCTTGTAAGGCTGACCCTCCGATGAGGGTGGGCGGCATCTGCCATGTGTAGGTAACTGCGTGTTATTGTGGTGGGGGATAGTGTTATGTGTGGTGTGTGAATTGCAGGGATGTTGGAGACAGCACAAACACCCAGTCCCCGAGACCCTATCTCCGAACCGGGTGGCAATCGAACCCGGGACCCTCTGGGCCAAAGGCCAGCACGCTAACCATTTAGCCATGGAGCCGGACATTTTAGTTGATAAGAAACAGCTATAAGTTGTGGTCAGTTTCTTCTGCACACCCGGGTGAGCTAGTAACGCAGGGTCCTTTTTCACACACTACGTTACAGAATGAAGGGTCTTTCTAGTGAACTAACTGTTCTTCAGATGAAGAAACATTTCTACACTAAAAATAATCCAAAGGAAATTAAGATAGGCATTGGAAAAGTTCTGCAAATTGAGGTATCAGTGGAACACCATGTTGAAGCAACCGAAACACCTAAATCCAAACACAAAAGGTGTTTCAATAACCCATACAGCAAGGATATAAAATCAGCCTTTCCTTGTGCAGAATGTGCAGCAAACCAATATGCAATGAATTTGTACAAAGGTATGTAAAGTGTATGCAAATAGTCAGTGATGTTATAAATCAAGAGACAACTATAACCACAAGTTGGTGGCTTGTCAGAATGTTCCTATTAAGTGTTTTACAATATGAGACATTATTATGAATCAACATATTGTTTTGTTATTTTGTGTCATTATATTCAAAAATACTGAATCATAACACTACATTTTTGATCAGATCAGACATGGCAACATTAGTCATTTGAAAATTTACACAAACAAATAAGTCAGTCATTAATTGGTTTAATTAAACACCCCACCCATGGCTCTACAGCCCTGAAGGGCCTTGGCCTACCAAGCGGGCGCTGCTCAGCCCGAAGACCTGTAGATTACGTGGTCAGCACGACTAATCCTCTCGGGCGTTATTCTTGGCTTTCTAGTCCGGGGCCGCTATCTCACCGTCATATAGCTCCTCAATTCTAATCACGTAGGCTGAGTGGAGCTCAAACCATCCCTCAGTTCCAGGTAAAAATCCCTGACCAGGCCGGAAATCGAACCAGGGGTCTCCGAATACGAGGCAGGCACGCTACCCCTACACCACGGGGCCGGTAATTGGTTTATTTAGTTGAAGAATATTTAAATGATGTTTATTTCTGATGTAAACAGTATGTTGAGCTAAACAAATTTGTACGTAATAAAATGTATAAATTTTTTATTTAAATTCGAAATTTAAACTGGATCCCAGGGAGCCTCTCGTACCATTTATGATACAAAATTGAACTAGCGTCCGCCTCTGTGGTGTAGTGGTTAGTGTGATAAGCTGCCACCCCCTGAGGCACGGGTTCAGTCAGGCTCGGGAGGTTAACTGAGTAGAGATGGGATCGATTCCCTCCTCAGTCATCTTGGAAGTGGCTTTCCGCGGTTTCCCACTTCTCCTCCAGGCAAATGCCGGAATGGTACCTAACTTAAGGCCACGGCCGCTTCCTTCCCTCTTTCTTGTCTATCCCGTCCAATCTTCACATCCCACATCAAAGGCCCCTGTTCAGTATAGCAAGTGATGCCGCCTGGACGAAGTACTGGTCCTCCCCCACAGTTGTATCCCCGACCCAATGTCTCACGCTCCAGGACACTGCCCTTGAGGCGGTAGAGTTAGGATTCCTCGCAGAGTCCGAAGGAAAAACTAACCCTGGAGGGTAAACAGATTAAGTAAGTAAGTGAACTCGCATCAGGTTAGGGTTAAGCAGGGTATCATCCTACACAATCTGTAATTTGTAAATATATTAAAATAGAATCCGTAATCATATTCGTCTTCACTCATATGGTTCGGCAATTAGAAGACATTGCCAATGAAGGCATTTCAGTACCATGACTCAATTCGGGATGCACTTATTGCACGTTGTATAAAAGAGCAAATTAAGTATAACCTATTGAATAATTCTACCATGTATCAGTTAGCCCGATGAGGCTTCGTTTCTCAGGCGGTAGCACATCTGCCTCTGACCCCTGGGTTCCGTGGCTCAAATCCCGGGACTCCATGTGATAGTTCTGCTGGACAAAGCGGAGGCAGGATACGTTTTCTTCCGGGTACTACGGTTGTTTCTGTCATTGTTATCCCAACAGCACACTCCAGTATAATTTCATTTAATCTGGCAATCATAAATCACTGTCCCAGAGGAGTACGACGGGCTTCGGTAGCCGGTGCAATTCCTACCCTCTCCGCTAGAAGGGGGCTTCATTCATTGCATTCCTGATCCGGTCGAATGAATGGAAACAGGCTGTGGACCTTTCATCAGTTAACCCAATATTTCTGTTAGAAATTTAGTATTAGATGGTTTTAGTATTATTTTTTTCTTTAAAAATATAGACCTGTCTTGAGATAATTGTACTGTGATTACACGCGCACACACATCTTTTCATAGACTTTCAGGGTAAAGCCTGCAGCCTCTGTGAACTACCAAAACGTGGCGTATTTGTAATTAGTTTTTGAAATAATTTAGTTCCATACCACTTTTCTTTAAATCATTAGAAGCTGAGTCTAACCATCGTCACCTTGGCCTCCCTTTACTTCTCTTACCCTCCATGACAGAGTCCATTATTCTCCTAGGTAACCTCTCCTCTTCCATTCACCTTACATGGGTCCACCTACGAAACCAACGCTTACCCGGTATAGTCCTTTAAAAACATATTCCGGTATCCTAAAACAAGTCTAATTTGGACGCAGAATGTCTCATTTTTCACTAATAGAACTATAATATGCTATGTGAATTTTTAAAATTCCTGGTCTATCTAGGACTTTCTGGATGTTGCATACTGTATACAACACATCTAACTAAGGGAACGTTTAGCAGTAATAAGGCTACTGAAATGTTATTTTTCTACTTGTGTCTGTCTGGCTCAAATGCTGCCATTAAGAGTATTTTCTTACAGATGAACAGTTCGTGGATCAAGGAGCATGCACTTCAAGAAAACACTGTGAAACAATTTTTGTTGTTGGAAAAATGTTACAAGGATCTCGCTTGCCTGGTGTTCTTTGAAATTATATATTTTGATATCAAAGCCTTGAAAGGTACTTACTCTTCCGAAAAAAAATCCCAACCCCTCAACCACTAAATCAACAAGGCTGAAGGCTGTGAATGGTCCATGAATAGCTAATGTCGACGGCAGCGATAACACTTTGAATACTTCACATAAGTACAATACCCATATTTTTGTATACTTAAATGGAAGTTGATTTTCTTTAATTCTAAGCTAAATTTGAAAATTCATACTTCAGTTTAGATAATTACATTCATGTTAATTTAGAAAATTGCCTTACACCTTTCCAAGGTTTGCATTTAATGACATTGTTAATAATCCAAGGCAATGAAACAATATATCTTTAAAACTCCCAACATTTAAACAGGAGGCCACCTTAAGAAGCGATTACTTTGGGAGTATAACATTGCGTACATACAGCAGAGTTTTTCATTTCGAAAAAAATAGAACTTCCATTTCTTCTCCTTGTTATTATTAATTTATTATTATTATTTCTTTCTTTCTTTCTTTCTTTCTTTCTTTCTTTCTTTCTTTCTTTCTTTCTTTCTTAACCTGTTTACACTCAAGGGTTGGTTTTCCTCTCGGACTCAGCGAGGGATCCCACCTCAACCACCTCAAGGGCAGTGTCCTGGAGAGTGAGACTTTGGGTTGGGGATACAACTGGGGAGGAGGGCCAGTATTTAGTGCAGGCGGCCTCACCTGCTATGTTGAACAGGGGCCTTGTATGGGATGGGAAGATTGAAAGGGATAGACAAGGAAGAGGGAAGGAAGCGGCCGTGCTCTTAAGATAGGTACCATTCCGGCACTTGTCTGGAGGAGAAGTAGGAAACCACGGAAAACCTCTTCGAGGATGACTGAGGTGGGTATCGAACCCACCGCTGCTGAGCTGACCTCCGAGGCTGAATGGGCTCCGTTCAAGCCCTCGCACGACTTCTCAGATTTCGTGACAGAGCCGAAAAACGAACCCGGGCATCCGGGGGTGGGAACTAATCACACTAACCACTACACTACCGAGGCGGGCATTATTATTATTATTATTATTATTATTATTATTATTATTATTATTATTATTATTTCCTATGAATAATAATATGAAGGACCAATATCCATAAAGACACAATCACATACGTGGTCTACATAAAGAAAAATGTAGAGAGCTTGTTATCATTAATCTTCGTAGTAGTTATGGTATAAATTACCATTGCTTATAGTAATCACTTCTGATTTATAAACTGTTGAGTTGAATATTAAATGAGCAACGGACCTTAAATTAATTCTCTATTTATATAACAGGTGCTTCAACAAAAGGTTAACAAGAAGATAGAATTGCTTCGAGAGGCTCATCATTTGATCGATAAGTCATGCAAAGAAAATCGCTGAAGGACGAATAATATGACCACATCGTCCACACAAAATTTACTGACGTTTCTTACCAAGTAAGGAGAGCAACCTTTCTCCCCTCATGGGTATTAGGAATTTCGGTCAGACGAGACTGATCGAGGACTATGATAATTTTCGAATTGAAGGTGAGCCTAAATAAACTTTCTCTGTTTTCACATCTATTTTGGACCGCAGGCATGAGCTCCGCGGATGATACTCATGAATAAATGTAGTTAAGTATACACTTGCGGCAGGGTGAAGATGGCTATTTCATTGAGAACCTCTATTATCCTTTAATTATAATGAATTTCTAATATAAACCGTTCTTTTACCAAGATGCCGTAGATTCATATCCAAATTGCTCGATAAGTAATGACACTTCGTATGTATTATTACACAATATTACTCTTGGAAGAAATGTGAATCACCGCAGAAAGTTTAACTTCTGGAATATAATAATGTGTGGAATGATATTTGTAGGTAAGTCTTTCCTACTTTTCTACAAATCTGGCGATGAAATCACACAAGCAAATCTAAGTTATCAATGAGAAAACATCAAGCAAGTCAAGGACTAGTTAAATATATTCCGCTGGAAATTTTATTCCAACACTGGTTATTATACATACCGTTCTATTAATTTAAATCTTTGGTGATTGAGGACAACAGCCTCACTGGGCTATTTGGCTGCACGTTTCGGTGCTCACTCTTGCACTCGCAATACTTCCTAGTATTGGCCCTTTCCTATTCTATCGTCCCAATTGTCGGTAAATTTCATAATCGTATTCATTCACCTTGCTAGTATTTGTTCCGCAATGATACATGGTCTGCTAGTCAGTACACTGATCTCGACTACGTTTCGTTTAGTGCATCGTCAGGCTCTAGATGAGCTTAGCGTATGTCTCCATGTAACTGATCGAGCCAGCGTTTCCTGAGCCGACGCGACGGCCAGGTCTATTTCCAAATGGGGTGAGGTGAACTACCGTCTTCGCCATAGAGTTTGTTCGCGATGCAAGACGTGGTCATATACCTTGAGGCGTACGGCTCCATTGATAAGTGGTTACCATGCTGGCCTTTGGTCCAAGATGTCCGGGATTCGAATCCCTGTGCTTCAGAGATTTTAACCTTCAATGGTTAATTCCTCTGGCTCGGGGAATGGGTCACTGCGCCGTCTACAACATAAGATAACGTAATGTATCGACCTAGTAATAATGTAACTAATTTAATTCACACACACGTGCAGTTCGCCCATGCTCGTCAACTCAAAAGACTTGCACCAGGCCTCTACAGAGGCCATAAACAATTATTATTATTATTATTATTATTATTATTATTATTATAATATTATTATTAATAATATTAATAATATATTATTATTATTATTATTATTATTATTATTATTATTATTATTATTATTATTATTATTACCTGAGGTGATATTTACACATTTTGTTCAAAATCGGAACAATACCCTTGATATTGTAATTGATGCTTTCACGGCCCGTTTCACGGCCTCATTGTTTCAGAATCCTTTCTCGTGGACAGTCGAGATTTTCTATGACGCAGAGCAACGTTCTCTGCGAAACGTAAAGAATTTCAATTTATTTTCTTGACACGGCATAAGCCCAAAAGCCAATATCATGTCAATATCCTTGATTTTATGGAGGGGTACGTTTAATAATAATAATAATAATAATAATAATAATAATAATAATAATAATAATAATAATAATAGTAAATAATTAGTTCTACAGCTTTCGGAGGTGCTGAGCGATCGGAATTTTGCCCCCGGAGGATTTATTTTACGTGCCAGTAAGTCTACAGGCACGAGGTCTACCATCTGAGCTATTTTCAAGATTTTCAGATACGCTAAGCTGCCGAAACATTGTCCTGCCAGAGTTCTTTTCGTTTGGGAAATCTATCGACAGAAGGGTGGCATATCTGAACACTTTCAAATGCCACCGGAATGAGCCTGTAATTAACCCGCCAACTTAGGCTAAGAATCTGCAATCTCTTACCCGACAGGACGGTGAATGTACCTTATTTTTATTTATGAATATGAATAGTGTAGGTAAGTGCCTCGTATATCATCAGAGCATATTATTTTATGAGACATATTTATGTTTATTGCGCTGATTGAGGAGTGCTTACAACACGGTAAAGTTACGCACAGAAGCTTTGAGAGAACACAGGAGGGGAAAGTGGATGTCTCATTTTAATAGATACTTATGTTAAATGGGTGTTGTTTGCCCTCTAATTCCACCTTTTGAAGGTAGGGAGGGGGATTTCATCAGTATTGGACAAAAATGAGACAGTACAGTAAGAAAATTATAGATGGGTAGAGTGGTTTAGACTGTAGAGCTCTGGACTTTCGAGGTGTACATGACAGATTCGATTCGTGCCTAATTTGTCGATGCTCAAATAGGTCAGTCTCAAGCCAGTAGATTTACTGGCTTGTAAAAATCCTTCCCTAGAATATATTTATGCCACGACGGCGTCTCCGAAAACCGTAAAAAAAATAGTGTGATGTAAAACCAGTAACATTATTATGAAGTAAAATATCCCTCTCCATGACTAAAATGTCCAAGGGGTCCCGAGTTCGATACCTGGCAGGGGCGGGAATTTTAACTTTCATTAGTTTGTTCTTTTCGCTTGGGGACTGGGTGTTTGTGTGATCATCAGCATTATAATTCATCCCAGGTAGTGCCCCACCCTTGCAGACGCTCAGGTCGCCTATGGTGCATCAACTCGAAAGAACTGCACCAGGCCCGGGTTTGTGATCACGGCGTTTCGGGTTCGATTCTCAATCCACTCATTTTTGTCTTTTTATCCTAATAATTATTTCATGAATTTTATTCCTGAACTTTCGTAAATATTTTCCGTTTTCTTTTTCATTTTTCTCATTTTCAATCGCTTGGTGACCCATGCGTTCCCCCTTCTCCCCTAGCTGCGGAAAACCCAGGACGCGGCATATGTAGACGACATAAGCCTGAAGTATTCAGGTACAGCTGCACATTGATAGTCAGGTAAAGGCCGTAGCCTGATAACTATTATTCCTTGGGTGAGTCTCTGCATATACTTTCAAAATTCTGATTCCATAGACAATATGTTGTATAAAATACCATGCAAATACTTTAATCTGAAAAATTATTTGAAAGATATTTAAAAAGTTTCGTGAAAACATATTTCGGAAATTATGTATGAATGTTCAGGAAGAAGCGTTTAAAATACATTAAAAAGGGAATGCTGAAAAAAGTAATGAAATAATTAATCGGGTAAAGGACAAAAAAAAAAGCATGAATAGAGAATAGAACTCAAAGCTTTTCGTGCTCGTGGAGCCGGAACGGTACCGCCTCTGGCACCCGGTGGGATGTGAACGGTTAACACTTTTTTATGTGTAAACTGCTATGGATACGTTGGAGTGTTTTATTTCGAGACAGGCTGACAACATAATAACACCTTAACGTGTCTCAACCACCACACGAGTTAGTTTCCCAGGTTGTCCTTCCCCCTTGTGAGGCAGAAAGCCCAATACTTTCCATAGCAATCTCCAATCGTATTTTAAATGTCGTGAATTAGACCACCCGTACCTCAACGGCTTCCAAACAGTGGTAAACACAGTTGAGACTACGACATCGTGGAAGCTGTATGTCGCTCTGACCTGTAACAAGAAATAGATACAAGAATAATGCATTCATCAAGAAATTGAAACTGGAATACGACAACATTGCATAGTATTATTTACGTAATATTTAGATATTTAGGTACTTCTCAGGCTCTTCCGGCTCCTTGGCTAAATTGTCATCATTGAGGCCTTCGCTTAAGGTGGCCCTGGGTTCGATTCCCGTCCACCGTGGGGATTTTAATCACTTATAATTAATTCCGGGTTGTGCGTGTTTGTATTTGTCCCACTACCCTCCTCTTCATATACATACAAAACATTATACTATCAACTACCTCAGAAACGTGCAATAGTGAATACAACCGTCCACATAGGATTGGCGTTAGGAAAGGCATCTGGCTAAAAATCAATCAATCAATCAATCAATCAATCAATCAATCAATCAATCAATCAATCAATCAATCAATCAATCAATCAATCAATCAATCAATCAATCAATCAAACAAACAAACAAACAAACAAACAAACAAACAATCAATCAAACAAACAAACAAACAATCAATCAATCAATCAATCAATCAATCACCTGAATTTAGGTTTGTCGCCAATTCAACTCTGTCAGTGCCAAGATCCTTTTCTCCTAGGCTCCTAAACTCTTCTTGTCTCATTTATAGAGCTGAGTTACTTCTATCTGCGAACTTCATTTGCACTATTACAATAACATTTAACTTACTTTAAAATTAAAATGTTATTGATTTTATGTCCCACTAACTACTTTTACGGTTTTGGAGACGTCAAGGTGCCGGAATTTCGTCCCGCAAGAATTCTTAAACGTGCCACAATACAACTTTGTTAAATGCTGTATCTTGTGGTTTGGGAATCTCTAATGGGTGGAAGTTGAATAAGGCTCCTTCCCCACTTCCTTATTCAAGTCTGAACCTTTGTTATAGTCGTGTAAGTTATATGCGAGAGAAGAATATTGTGATAACTAGACAATGAACCGTATTACAGACACGAAACTACTGTTTTCAGAAACGTCGTGCGGCGTTATTTACTTATCAGTGCATTGTAGCCTATTGTCCTTTCCGAGAAGCATATTCCCTGGTTGAAATTCACCACATGTACAATCTTTTTCATAACCAACGGAAAGTGTGCGTGAAGAAATACATGGTCTGTAAGATGTAATTTACTTGAGGTAGAAGTTTCCTTGGGGAAACCGTTCTTCTTAGCTCAAAGATAAAATCGGACACTGCTAATTGAAGGCCATTAAACATTAAAAACAGTTCTTGTTCAACAATGTGTCTGTTGACAACAGGTGGTGGTGAGATGTGATGCTTCATTACAAAAGACAGCTAATTAACTGCAGTTTCTCTCTATTTGAGTACAGTATTTACAGAAATTGTCAAGAGACATAGTTATGCAGTAACAGTGGTCACAATTCCTTTCTACGAGGGGCGTACTATATTGTTGTACACTTTATTTTTTGTACGTCCGGGTATGGTTCACATTTCACCTTTGAAGGTGGTGACGTGTAACTAGTGTCATGTTTCACCGTTTGGTAGCAGCACATGCACACAATAACATTTAACTTACTTTAAAATTAAAATGTTATTGATTTTATGTCCCACTAACTACTTTTACTGTTTTGAGACGTCAAGGTGCCGGAAGGTCAGCGTAGGAACACACAACATGGAAAGCAACCGTCAGGGACAGCGCTATACGACTTGGTTCCTATGGAAAGAAGGTGTAACCACCGCAGAAATTCATCAGCGCTTGGTGGCAGTCTGGGGAGAACATGCCCCATCACGGAAAACTGGGTGGAATATTGGAAAACAGGGCGCACATCGGGGGATAAGGGAACCCGTTCTGGAAGGAATGTGACAGCGTCAACACCAGCCAACATTGCCCGGGTCGAACGAGCCATCCAAGGAAACAAATGCATCACATTTATAGATATGGAGACAGGCACGAGAATTAGCCGAAACACCCTGCAGCGGATCGTGCAAGACCACTTACAGTTGGAGAAGGTGTCATCCACGTTGGTGCCCAGACTCTTGTCTGCAGGCGAAAAGCAGAGGCGTGTGGACATGTGCAGAGAAGTTTTGCAACGCCATGATCAAGATCCAGCCGACACCATGGCTAGGCTTGTGACTGGTGATGAGACATGGCTGAATTACCATGAGCCACAAATGAAATAACAATCGATGAACTGGAAGCATAGGAGCAGTCCAGCGTCAAAGAAGTGTCGAACAGTGACTATCACCTGTTCGGAAAGACGAAGAAACCTCTGCGTGGTCGCCGTTTCGCGGATTTTGCAGAAGTGGACACAGCTGTCATGGCATGGGTACGCAGCACTCCGAAAGAATGGTTTCAGGAAGGTCTGGAGAGACAGACACATCGATAGCAAAAGTGCATACAGTTACAAGGAGATTAGGTTGAGAAGGTAGACGTATCAACTGATGTGTAATGTACTTAATTTGGGTAGAAAAAAATAAAGTGTACAACAATATAGCACGCCATTCGTTTATTAATCACAAAATAATGCAGGTAAGAGAGCTGAAGCTGAACAGAAATGAAGTGATATCTTAAAGTAGTTCAAGACGCCATTGTACAGGAAAGTGCTTGTGGGTCATGACACATACTGTGTATTGTCCTAGAGTTATGCCAATGAGTTTTCTTCTGTGTACAGTACAGCAAATCGTGTTCTTAAGTTGGCCAGGCGAGTTCTCTTGGCAAGCATTCACGAAAACCGCCTGGAGTATAGTTTATACAAGTGCAGTTTTATCATCGCCAAAGTATTAACATTATTTCCTAACTATGTAAGGTTTACAAGGGATCGGGTTCGATTCCAGGTAGGACCTGAGTATGGCTTATTTTTCTGTCTCGAGGTATAGTTGCTTTTGCGTATGTATTAATACACCTCTCTTAATCTACATACAGTATACCATGCAACCAACCACCACAGAAACACGTTGGTGAAGATATCCCTCCACAAAATTTTGATAACAGGAAGAGAGTTCGGCCGTAAAACTTGGCCATATCCTCATCAAGGTATGACCACCATAAGTTAGTAAAAAGGACATAAAGAAGGGGAAGATGAGTTACTACCAAGCAACCAAAGAAATTTGATGTCCTACGCGAGTGTTAATATCGCAATCATTTCCAAGCGATCTCCAGTTTTACGTGGCATACGACTGAATATTTCTTCGAGATATTGCAGAAAATTAATGTTTAGAGACGTTAACATACGTTAATGAAAAATTTTCAAGCAAAATAAAGATTTTACACGTGTGTTGAAACTGTTGTGGTATCCAAGGAACTTCCTCTTTAACGTAGACCTAAGTTCCTCAACAACGGATACATGGAAAGAAAAATTTTAATACGCTTTTAGTGCTTGGGTTGAACGCGTATATCGCTTAGAATATTTCACTTACGATTATGTTTGATATCTCAATTGACAGATGAAGTAGGAGGCTACCTGTATGAAAAAAAGATTAAAAATCTGAAACGCGGTTTTCATGAAATAGCGCTTCAAAGTAAGGCAAAATGTGTGCTACATTTATGACGTCACACGCATACTGTGTTGTAAGATGGCGCTGTGTCAACTCACGCGCTCAGTTGGAAGTTGTGATCTGTTGCATAGAATAAAAGGCGTAATAATGAAAAGGAAAGACTTGATTAGGATTCGGCAAAAATGTAAAAAAGAGAGTTGAAACGAGAAAAGTGAATTATTTCTAAGTAAGTCTACGCAACCCTCGAAACACTACCGTCATTATAATAGTGACAGCCTACCGCGAATTTTCTTTTCTTCTTCTCGTTTTGCTGACGGTTAAACGTCGCACTGACTCTGGTAGGTTTTCGGCCATGATAAGATAGGAAAAGGTTAGCACTAGAAAATAAGCGGTTGTGGCCTTAAATAAGGTAAATTTGCCCTAGAACCTCACTGTCGGCAGCCCTGAAGATGATTTACCGTGGTTTCCCATTTTCACACCAGGCAAATTCTGGGGCTGTGCCTTAATTAAGGCTACGGCCGCTTCCTTCCCACTCCTGGTCGTTTCCTGTCCCATCATCGCCATGAGACCTATCGGAAATGGCGTATGGCTTTCAGTGCCGGGAGTGTCCGAGGACAAGTTCGGCTCGCCAGATTCAGGTCTTTTTATTTGACTCCCGTAGGCGACATGCGCGTCGTGATGAAGATGAAATGATGACGAAGACCACACATACACCCAGTCCCCGTGCCGGCGAAATTAACCAATGATGGTTAAAATTCCCGACCCTGCCGGGAATCGAACCCGGGACCCCTGTGACCAAAGGGCAGCACGCTAACCATTTAGCCACGAAGCCGGACATGAGACCTATCTGTGTCGGTGCGATGTAAAGCAACTTGCATAGCAGTGGCGCTTTAACACGCGCATCCACTCCGCTTGGTATGTAGCTCCTCATAAGGTATAGTGCCTATTTCAGGATGGCTCTTACATCCCGAACTACGTATATACTTGACAAAATAAATATAAACATATATAAATAAAATAAATATATTCAATTGTACAACAATTTGAGCTATAATAGGTTAAAAGTGAGTTTACAGTCATTGTTGAAAATTTAGAGTAATAATATTTTGACAAACTTTTGCATGATTATTCATGCAGGAATACATTGATGTTTGATCGATATTTCAGAATTTTTCTCTCATATGCAAAGGAAACAATATGTTTTCGAAGATGCTTCTGAAAATATTTTGTACTACTCAATTAAATACCAAAATCTAACACTGAAGTATAAATGAAGTGCGTAGAAGATATTATTCACAGTGAACATTCCTCAAGACATAACATATTTTCTATTTATTGACAGATTCTTGATTTTGTAAACGGTATAGGAGACAAAATTCTCAACATGAGTAAATAATGAATGCTGATTAGTATTTTACAACTACCACTGATGTCGGACGCCTACTCACCGGACAGAAGGAGGAAAGTAAGCTATTACCATATTATAATTAGTTTATGACTTGCTGTCGCTACACAATCAGCTGACCGCTAGGAGCGCTCACTGTAGAGGTCATAGCTACTTGAAATGTCATCAGAGCTGCATCACTGACACCTAGAGAATACAGAATGGCATTGATACTGCCATGTGTGAAACTAGCATTTTTAAGGGAAAGAAGAAACGGCAAGCATTACGAAAAATTTAGGTCCAAAAATAAATTTTCAAATTCGGAAATTTTGGAAGATTGGTAGGAATATCTGAAATTTTTTGAAGATATCTCATAGTAAAAATGATTGTCAGATAACTTAACCAAGACGTTTATCACTCCATAATTCAGGCTTATTTCTCCTTCTCCTCACCCTTATAGATTTCGTACTACCGAACTCGAAAGGTGCAGTCGCTTAAGTGCGGCCAGTGTCCTGTATCCGGGAGATAGTGGGTTCGAACCCCACACCAGGTAAATGCTGGGGCTGTACCTTAATTAAGGCCACGGCCGTTTCCTTCTCACTCCTAGGCCTTCCTCTCCCATCGTTGCCATAAGACATTTCTCTGTCGGTGCGACGTAAAGCAAATAGAAAAAATGTATCGTTGTATCGTTGGATAATTTTCTTTCAATTCAAATTAAGTGAATACATTTCTTTTAACGTAATGCGCATGTCTACAGGCATACTTAACAACCTTTTAAATTGCTTCTGTAAAGATCTTTCTGTTTTGAGTTTTGATTAGTTTCCTTTTTCTTAAAATAAATGTGTGTGATCAAAGGACAATTACCCTCTATGATTTCTTTCTTCGCAAAAGGCTACTTTCAGGGTTTCATGCCGCTTTCCGCATCCATTCTGTAGTTGTCATGTTTCCTAACCTGTTTGTTTACGTTTTGTGCTGCGATGCTTTGGTTTGAATATTATATTTTCTTTTACTCTGTTTAACATATCATTATTTATTATAATAATATATTGTAATAATAATAATATAATAACAATAATATTAATAATAATAAATAATAATAATAATAATAATAATAATATTATTATTATTATTATTATTATTATTATTATTTATTATTATTATTATTATTATTATTATTATTACTTTCGTGTAATCAAGCCAGTCGTGGTTACAAGAATAATGGGCTTGGTAATGGAGGGTAAGAGAAGTGCAGAGAGACCAAGTCGACGGTGGTTTGACTCAGCGAAACTGCTGAGCTAGTTACAAGAACAGAATTACGAAGCGTTTAGTTCATTCACAAAATCTTGCAGACTGAACGCTGAAAGTCATACCAATCTTTAACGAAGTATGTATATTTACAAATTGGCTTTACGCCACACTGACACAGATAGGTATTATGACGACTATGAGATAGGAAAGGGCTAGGAGTGGAAAGGAATTGGCCGTGGTCTTAATTAAATTACAACCCCCCAACATTTGCCTGGTGTAAAAAAGGACGTAAAACCATCTGAAGGGCTGCCGGCATTGGGACTATCTCCCAAATGTAAGCTCATATCTGCGCGCCTATAAGCGCACGGCCAACTCTCTCAGTACATTAAACGCATGTATGTTACTATTATTGGTCGGAAAAGGAGTATTAGAAACGTTTCGAAACTGCCTCTTTGGAAAATAAAATCTTTTACTCACCAGGTACTAGAGCCTGTAACGACAATCTCCTTCATTAGCAACACACAGTTACCACCATTTTGGAGTTTGTGGAAGCAGCTGGAAATATTTTCCTTAACTCTGTTCACATCTTGGCGAAATGTCATACTGCCGCATAATATCGAATGCCTTTTTCAACATGGAGATTAAGAAAGAAAAGAAAAGTTCATAGAATATTAACTGAAATTTTATTCTAGCCGTTGTAATAAAAAATTGTCAGGAGTAATGAGAAATAATTACTAAATTAAATGGAATTGATTTTTTATCCTGAATGTGAAATATGCTACGTTTATTTTCAAACGTTGTGATGATATCTCATGCATTAATTACTGAGTCGAGCTAATACAAGTCTTTATGGGAAGTTCTTTTAGTTTTTTGAGACTGGAATACAAACTTGACACATATTCTATTGTTACAAGTTATATTTTATTCATCTAACTTGGAAAACACGGAGGAGGAAAGATGTGTACTGTATAACCATTCTATACACTTCAACATATGTTTGGAATATTGTGGGATTAGCATTTAATGTGAGATCGTAAAAGTTTACATTCCCAGGTATCTCCGTTATACAATAAACAACATTCTGTAACTTCATTATTGCACTTCATCTTTGATATTCAAGATTATTTATTCTGTGTATATTTAAAGTTATTTGTACGACTGATGTAAGAAAATATATTTCAGTAATATAGTAGATACTAAAATAGAAGAAGCAAGAAATCCTAAGGATATAATCAAGGAGTTATAAGAAAGGATGTTGAATACAGCCTACTTCATTTGATATGCCACGTTAAATGTCTATATTTCGGTTAATAGTAATAATACATACATACATACATACATACATACATACATACATACATACATACATACATACATACATACATACATACATACATACATACATACATACATACATACATACATACATACATACATACATACATACATACATACATACATACATACATACATACATACATACATACATACATACATACATACATACATACATACATACATACATACATACATACATACATACATACATACATACATACATACATACATACATACATACATACATACATACATACATACATACATACATACATACATACATACATACATACATACATACATACATACATACATACATACATACATACATACATACATACATACATACATACATACATACATACATACATACATACATACATACATACATACATACATACATACATACATACATACATACATACATACATATATACATACATTACATACATTGCATACATACATACATACATACAAATTGCGAGTCACATAATTGATCATTTGTTTTCACTTTTAGTCTTGTTAGCAAGGTAGGCCTATTCATTATCGAACTTGCAATATATTTCCAGGATGTCAATACCTGCGGAGATAAAGGCCCAAAATTTTTGAATGAAAAATATATACCGATTACTTCACCTTTCTTATACTTTTTAAGTTCAGTGGTGTGATTAATTTTGTAATCCGAATAGGAATTCTCGATAAAATAGAATACCTTCATATATGATTCATTCGCCAGCTGAATGAATCACTGACCAGACAGCTAAGGCACGCACTACCTATGAGTCCTCAATCTCTTGGCATGCAGAGTTTCTTAAACTTCTTCTGGTGGCTAGGAATTGGCTCTAATAAACACTTCAGTACACTAAGCTAATATTGTGTACCGCATTACGAGTACGATACAACACTGTTGCAATCCCCCATTTGTATTCGATAACTTATTACCTACGAGTCAGTCCGTGAGAATTTCATGGACATAGAAACTCGAGTTACTGAAATAAATTGTCATAGGTCCTCGTGAAAGTGACCAATACAGATTTTCTGCAGTTGGAGTAACAAACTATTGTATCCGTACTTTCACGAAATACTACCCCGCAACACAACTTAGTCACACGTCTTCATGTGACAGGGGGTGGAATCTGTGTGTTGCGGGTCAGTATATTCTTTTTCTCGCAGGTGGTTCATGACGGATGGAACAGAGTATAGGTTGGCATTTGCTTTACGTCGCACCGACACAGATATGTCTTACGGCGACGATAGGATAGGGAAGGCCTAGGAATTGGAAGGAAGCGGCCGTGGCCTTAATTAAGGTACAGCCCCGGCATTTGCCTGGTGTGAAAATGGGAAACCACGGAAAACCATCTTCAGGGCTGCCGACAGTGGGGCTCGAACCCACTATCTCCCGATTACTGGATATTGGCCGCACTTAAGCGACTGCAGCTATCGAGCTCGGTCCACACAGAGTATAGGGAAGCAAAGGTAACCATTATGACCAGGTAAAACGTTCAATTAATGACTGTTATTATTCTCCATCAAACCAGGTTTATGATAGAAAGGATGTTAAATAACTTGTCTGGTGCAATTTCTCAAAAACAGGACTAACAATGCAGATGGAATACCAAATAATATAGTGATGAACCCAAGCAATATGATGATCATCTTCATACCATGATGATACTCCATGTTGAACAAGAACAGCTTTTCCAGTAATACATTCCGTTACTCAAGTAATAATATGTTTCTAGGCACACTTATTATTATCGTTTAATTTAAAATACTCATTCTTCAATAAGGTAAGGGTTATTCCGCAGAGGTGTTCCTGAGCCGGAGTTTACGTGCGGTAGGGTGGCCAGTTCCTTTCCGCTCTTCCATTCCCTTACCCCCCACCAACAGCGCGTGGCAACCCATCCAAAACCTGACCACGCCCAATGTTGCTTAACTTCGGAGATTTCACGGGATCCGGTGTTTCAACACGGCTACGGCCGTTGGCCTTCAATAATAATAGACCTAATAATATTAATGATAATAACAACAATAACCAGGATGAATAGCTGAACTCAACGTGGCGGGTTTGATCCCGGATCAGTGTGATGGTATTTGAAGGTGCTCAAATACACCAGCCTCGTGACGGTAGATTTTACTGATACGTTATAGAACTCCTGTGAGACAAGATTTCGGCACCTAGGTGCCTCCAAAAACAATAAAAATAAAAATATAGATATTGGGACGTAAAACCATTAACATTAACAATAAGTATAAAGAAGAAGAACAACAACTAATTTGACAGTGGTAGTCGAATTGTTTTAGTGCCATTCGGCACGTCATGTCGTGCGGAGTCGGCATATAAAAAAGTTCAGTCATATTCTGCATAAAGTCGGTGAAGATATCGAAGTCCCAGGATTAATGGTTGGCAATATAAGAAGTATTCCTCTCTTTTTGTCCAGTTCTGCAAATCATTTAACCTCAATCAGGCATTAAAAGAAATTGCAGCGACTGCCTTGAAATATTCCATCTAGATCCTGAGGAACCATATTTTCCGAACATTTTAATGCAACAACATACACAATTACTTTTAATATTCATCTTGACTCTTTGCATACTTTGTTCCTCAGGCCCAACATCCAGTAGAGGAAACTCGAAATAAATAAGTAATACCTCGTATGTCACAATGCCCTTCCTATACAATATTTTCCTTAAAACGTGTCACGCCTCCCAGCCACATATGGATGTGCAGTCCATCAGAACAATGATCGATGTGTTCATTTTCCTGTACGAAGCAATAATGGCAAATGAACCTTGAATACACTATAATGTAGAAGTGCGGAAATACGTCATACATTCCTAGAGTACGGTACGGCCTCCTTTACACAAAGGCATGGGGAAATTAATACAACGAAAACTGTTCTTTTCTTTCTTTGATAGTGGGTTTACGTCGCACCGACACATCATATGGCGACGATGGGATATTAAAGGCCTTGGAGTTGGAAGGAAGAGGTCGGTCTTAGTTAAGGTGCAGCCCCAGCATTTACCTGGTGTGAAAATGGGAAACCACGGAAAACCATCGTCAGGGCTGCCGGTAGTAGGATTCAACCCACTATCTCCCGGATGTAAGCTCAGAGCCGCGCGCCCCTAACCGCACGGCTATCTCGCTCGGTGAAAACTGTTCTGATGGACTGCGTATCCATATGTGACTGGTAGGCGTGACCAGTCTTAAAGAAAGTAATGGCCAGAAAGAGCATTGTGAGATAGAAAGTTTTATTTCCGCAGAGGTGATATTATTTTCCTTGGCGAGTGTGGAATGAGAGAAAAATCGAAGTAAGCTATAGTATTACGTGAACTTTGATACTGTGACCATACGTAAGGACACTCCAGTTTTGTGTGGAATCCGTCCCACATGAACGTTTCATTCATAAAATCCGACATGCATTGGCCGAGATCAGAACCATGCCCTCCTTAGTGAGAAGCCAGTGACTACGGCACTCGATTATTGCGCTCCCGAATAGTAGAAAACGTACAAAGAATAACCCTCATGATTCATATCTAAGATGCAATAAAATTGTAACCGATAACTTAGTGGCTACGTAGCTTTCTCTTACGCTACGACTATGAATTTTGTTAAACCGTGAATTTGTGTAGGAGAAAGATCTTTCTCGAGGAATTTTATAATGACTTTTTATGTAATATGCCAATCAGTAAATCGCCGTCCAGTGTTAGAATGAATAACTTCATTGCAACGCGAGGCGTATCATAATCGTGTAATTTAATAAAGATTAACATTTATGAAGAAATACTTCTTTACAGTCCTTCGATTGGCTTCAAGTAACTGAAACTGCACGCTCGTTTGTATATTGCTTACTGACATTAGCACCTTGCTGAATTTGTAGCCTGAAGCATGTCTGGAGCCGCTGTCAAAAGCTAAATAATTCACTGAACTTGAAACGCTTCATTGAAGACGAAATTACACTGCTCTGTTATTTCACAGTCGTTAGATTGTGCGATAGCAGGGACTTACTGGTGAAACATGTTACAGTGCATCCCATAAATAATGGCAAGTTATATGAGACCGGTTCTGCTAATCGACGAAACAGTACTGCGTCAACTCTCTAAATCTATTTGTGAGGAGGAAGTTTCGTGTTAGTTCGTGCTATGTTTCACATCCTTCCTTGGGTGAGAACTGGTTCGAGACATACTCACATAGGTGAGGTCACGAGTATTGTTTACCGGTGACATTTTTCAGTGGTTACCTTTGTGGTATAACTAACTGCCTTACCTCTTTGGCCGGCGCGCATGGGTATAAAGTGAGACAGCATCACCAATTTTATAATATCTCTTGTTATAAATGGCGGGAAAGTGTTTCAGCCATAGTTTGTATAGTCTACGAGATCTTCCACCTGATGGCCATAGTTTCATAAACTTCACCGCGCCGAGATTTTTTTCTATTTCTTTTACGTCTCACCGACACACATAGGGCTTATGGCGACGATGGGATAAGAAAGGCATAGGAATGGGAAGGAAGCGGCCGTAGCATTAATTAAGGTGCAGCCCCAGAATTTGCCTGGTGTGAAAATGGGAAACCACGGAAAACCATCTTCATGGCTGCCGACAAGGGGGTTCGAACCCACTATCTCCCGGATGCAAGCTCACAGCTGCGCGCTCCTAACCGCACGGCCAACTCGCTCGGTCCGAGCATTGTTAGTAGAGTTTTCATCTCAATAGTGATGTGAATAAATAGTATTTGTTTCACTTTTCTTTCATGATGTTTAGCTTTTATAGCTCAGTGTTTACTGCAAAAGACGTTTGATTATTGTTATTATCATTATTTATGAATAACACGTTATTTCCTGCAATACTTCGTGTATTCCTTCTAATGGGTCGGCTCCAAACAGAGCTATTATAAAGACGCAGATTCAAATTGTGTCATAACTTGTGTTAATTGTTTTGTAAATCCACTGGACATTTCACGTACATAACCAATCCAAATTATGCCAAAATTTGCGTTAATTGCTTGTAAATCATTTGTAAGTGTTCGTGTGTATCCACTGGAGGTAATAAAAGAGTTTTTGACTAAATATCCAGTTATTAAAATTCAGGGAGAAATTGTGACACAAAGTGCAATGCGCGCCCGCACACGTAATAAAGAAAGGCGCGTCTGCCGGAGAATTAAGACTGGAGACCGAGATTCGAATTCCGGTGGATCCTGCGTTGGAAAATTCCCCTGTAAATTCACCTGGCGTTAGGAATGATCTTAAACCCCCATAACAGAACGGGCGTGGAGTTTGGATGACTCCAGTGACTGAAAAGTTATCCTGGATAAGTTCCTTTCTGGGCTACTTTTACTGTCGTTTTGATTTTATTGATTAATGGAAAAACACATTAAATAATGAGATTTGTACATAGGACAAATCATATATGTCAGTGACAATAGAAGCACAAGTTCAAAGCCTTTGGGCGTTACCTCTTGTGATAGTTAGGGTACCGTGGATTTAGACGTTTCCCTCATCCACGGAGGATCTGTATTGAAAGGCAAATATTCATAAGCAATAACACAAGTAATTTTACATGGCTGTTGATATCGTGATCATAGCCACGGGACCTCAAGTTTTACGTGCAATTCTGATCATAGGAATAAGAATTTTCATTTTAAAAATCCCAATGTGCTGGGATTTGCACAATGACTGCTTTTGTGAGGAGAATATTTTAAACATCTGTGGAAGTATTGTGCCGGGCTAAGTGGCTGAGACGGTTGAAGCGCTGGTCTTCTGACCCCAACTTAGCAGGTTCGAACCTGGCTCAGTCCGGTGGTATTTGAAGAAGCTCAAATACGTCAGCCTCGTGTCGGTAGATTTACTGCCACCTAAAAGAACTCTTGTGGGACTAAATTCCGTCATCTTGGCGTCTCCGAAAACAGTAAAAGTAGTTCGTGGGACGTACAAACAATAATATTATTATTCACATGTGGAAATATTAGTTTTCTGTTACTCCGTAACGCATCGATCTTGAAACACTGTATATCATGAAGTACAGTATTTGGGCTTCTTATAAACTAAACTAAACTAAACTAAAAAATGTTGTGTATGCATGGTAAGCCAAGAATGTCTTGCACTGCACCAATAATAGATTATAATGTAAAGGAGTGGCAAATATCCTCTTCCCCGCTTTATGGTTGCGTAGTAGGGAGAGTGGCATAAATAGTAGAAGTCACACCTCAATGACGTATACAAATATTGTGGCAAACATATTCTTGATATCCATTTGCTTTCTTACTTCCTGCTGCATGAAATTACTGGTCCTTAATTGCTTTTCGGGCTGCACGCTAGAAGTGTAATCGGCGCTGGCAGAACCGTGCCCACTGTTGCATTACGACTTTGGTGCACCAGTGAACTATCACCCGGTAAACAGAGTTTTGGTAACTACGGCATTGGTTTCATAATTAGCAAACGCATGTTGATTAAAATAACTGAAGAAATCATTGCTAATTCAATATTTCAACATTATGCAAAGCACGTCTGGATTAACCACATTAATTTGCATTTTAAGCGAAGTGCTAAAATTACCATGTTCAGCTGCCATACTACTTCAGGTAATTTTCCTTTGGGTTTCACCACAGCTCAGATTGCTTTTAAGTGATGTTCCAGTTTCGAAAGACATTTGTTTGCAGGTGATCCGTCACTGCCAGAGAAGGACGTTATATCCATTCATCAATTCATTCTTCCACTCATTCACTCATTTATTTCTTTTGATAATTGTTCAGATTGTTGTTGAAGAAATGGAGATGTGGGATGCTGGTGGTGGTGGTGGTGATGATACCTTTAATGTTAAGTAAAACTCGGAAGCTATCTAATCACAGGGAAGAAGAAGAGGAGCTCCAGCACTTCAAAGAATGTAGGCATCGGAGAAACAATGGGAATGGCTGCGAAGTGCGTGAGAAATGGTAACTCCCATTTGAGTAGGACGTTAACACAACTTGGCCAAGGAAGGTCGGGTAGGTATGAAAGTGACAAAAGTGGAAACAATGAGATGGTTGCCATCACACGCTCCTCAAGTTCAGAGCCCTGAAGGTTAGAACTTTCAGTCACCTCTTACCATAGGCAAACGATACCGTGGATGTGTTAACCGTCCCTGCTCACAGAGAGATATTAGGTTGGATACCTATAGATTGAAAGTGAAAACTATGTGAACAGCGGATGATAACCTCCAGTATTGTGAACGAGAGGTTCTTGAAGGATTTATGATCCTGTGAGGGAGAATGAATGAAATATGAAATTATAGAAACTATCAGAGGATTCTGTGAAAAAAAAGGACTGATAAAGTTCACGCGAAGTTCCGACAGCTGTCTCGCGTCGGTCACGAGGAATAAATGCATAAGAAAATAACTTCAAAGATGGCTTTGATTGAAAAAGGCGTAACAGATGATGAAATAAAAGCTGATACAGCGTATGGAGTAGGAATTTAACACAATGAACACTGTGCCCGAGCTGCGCTCAGGCTTTGTTTTCTTAACAAATAAATCTTCACATGCTGGAAATAATATTATATCTTTGTCTCTTCTGGTAAACATCAATGGCAGCGTTACAGTTCCTTATACTGCTGTTAGATCGGACCAATATCCTTGCCAGGTAGAATACGAACGCTTATTTTGAAGAGTAGCAAGCATGTGTTCCGTTCGCTTTCTTTTCCGGCTCGTTCCTACAAAGGCGTCACGGTGTCTTGATTCTCTGAGCAATAGCACGATAGAAACTCTGATAAACTGGAATTTAGGATACGAACTAGATGGCAGTGATGACAACGAATGGTCCCTATATTCCGCCAGTCATTCAGGTAAAGATACACATCCAATTATGATGAAAACAGCAATACGCCTCTCTGTTTACCCAAATACTTCTAACACGAGCTCAAAGGTTTCTTATTTGTGACTACGAAAAGGATTACCTTTACCATCCATATTTATTTCTGCTAATAGTAGTATATTAATACTAAGGTTACAGTTTTCATTGTGAAAATGAAAAACATACATGCATGATTTTAAATAAATGAGGAAATAACAAGTTCGAAAACGTGATAAATAAGTTGACCTCTTTCAGATTTCCGTATCCAAAATAAAAGAACCAAATGAGTACATTGCTGTGGCAGATAATTAGCCTATATCTTAGGATACAAAAATAATAATTTTAAAAAATATCGAAGTTATAAAGCCTAAAAGTATGGCTAACACGTTCAGTATGGAGCAATGAACAGCCACAAATATCCCCGTGTTCATTATGCTAATGATGGTGCATATTAGATGTGAAGAGTAACGAAGAGCGGATAAGCTTCTTGAAGGAGGCAGAAACTTCCCCGGGATGTGAGTAATAAGACATATCATTTGTCTACTTTCTATGATACATCCTAAGTCTTCAACGTGCTACGCACTGTATTCTTACTGAACAAAGCTTTTCTTGCTCTATGATAGGAAATTACTTCCCACTCCTGCTCTAACCAATACCACGCGGTGTAGTCGTTCAGACGTTTGCTTCCATTTCACGGTATAATGGGTTGTATCCCGGCAACGATCGTAACTACCAAGGGTGTGCAAATGGTATAACTTCGCGTAGTTTGCCTTCACCTCGCTAAAGACCACTGCGGCGCAAGATCCCAACACTCAGGTGACAAATATAAAGAGATTGTCAGTTGTAACGGACATCTTTCCTATTCACATTATTAACTTCTATCCGTTCAAGAGCTGAAACGGTTAACGTTGCTCAAATTTGCACGATATCAGTCAATCACCACTGATATGAATTTAGGGAAGTTGCCAAGTTGTCAGATTTCCTATATAACATTTTCCTTGTTTCTTCTTAAATAACTGCGAAGAATTTGGACATTTATTGAACATCGCTCTTGGTAAACTATTCCATTCTCTAACTCATCCTCCCATAAACAAATTTTCGCCGCAATTCGTCCTCTTGAATTCCAACTTAATGTTCATATTGTGATCTTCCCTACTTTTAAAAAACACCACTCAAACTTACTCGTCTACTAATGTCTTAAGAACCAGTATTTAAGCAAGGCTACCTTTTTGAATACGGCATTTGTAATAATATTACAAAGTAGGAATGGTACATTCCGAAATATTTTTTTTTTTGTGGCTTTACGTCGCACCGACACAGATAGGTCTTATGGCGATGATGGGATAGGAAAGGCCTAGGCGTTGGAAGGAAGCGGCCGTAGCCTAAATTAAGGTACAGCCCCAGCACTTGCCTGGTATGAAAATCAGAAACCACGGAAAACCATCTTCAGGGCTGCCGACAGTGGGATACGAACCCACTATCTCCCGAATGCAAGCTCACAGCCGCACGCCTCTAACTGCACGGCCAACTCGCCCGGTCATTCCGAAATATAAAGGAACAATAATATGATAATTTAATGTATAGGCTTTTGGGCTTATACCGTGTCAAGAAAATAAGGTGAAATTCTTTACGTTTTGCAGAGACCTGAGCCTATACAGTATCATATCTATAAGTACGGGCCGCGAAAGCATCAGTGGCAATAATAATATGATAATATTTACAATTTTCTAACTACGATAGCTCGTAAACTACTTATGCTTAGAATCCTGAAAATACCCATTGGGATTGTAACCTAATTTAATTTTGTTAACGCCATTAGGCATTCATCCGTTGGAATAATATAAACACATTCTAATAACTATTAAAATCTATGTTGGGCTATAATTATGATCCCTTGATTGTAATTCTCTGTGAAAACAGAACATCAATAGCATGTTCCACATCAGAAATATTTTGGGTGCAAGTTTTAGGTGATCTATCCTGTATAGGTACTTGTTATTAATACCTTACTTTGTTAGCTCAAACTTTTCAGAATCACCCATTCTATCATTCTGCTGATAGACTACAGTATATAACAATAGGGGCGTTCAGCGATGAACTTATGTTTTGAAAGATCGTTTTATGAGGTTTCATTACAATCCATGCCGTTGATACACAACTTCTCATTTACAACTAGAGAAAAATTATTTTTAGGTGCGAAAATACTATTTTAATACTGAATGATGATTACTATGAAGTTTATGATATCTTTATTGAACCTCGTATCAAGCTTTACTACAGTCGCTCTCGTCTCGTTTATGTACTTACAGCAATACACCTCTGCTAGCGATGAAGTAAGGTGACGCTGTCTTTACAGTACGTCAGTGTGAAAGTGTGATCCAAACCCCTCCCACTATCGCTCGAAGCACATTATCAGCAACATTCCGCAACAAGACATGCCCTGCAGTTCGCCAGTGAAAGTCTAACGCTAGCAAGATTCAATAAACTCTACCCTGTACCCTCACACAACGAAAATTATTAGACCTAATACGAGCTAGGATCGAAAAATTATGCTCAACATTTCTTACAAACTACTTAATCAGTAGCAAGAGAAAAAAATATACACAAAAAGTCTACAGGTTCTATCTATTTATCTACATATGAATCAAATCACTCAGGATATTTCTTCCATCGTGACACCCAGTTAAATATGACTCATTCCTACAACTTCGTTAGCTGGAACCTGTGAACGACTAATTTCCTTCTTTCATCTGAACCGCAGCGTTGACTCTGTAGAAATTTCCTCAGTGGTCCTAAAAGTGAAATGTCGTATGTGGACTCTTCATGCAAAATTTACAACATACATCTAGGAGGTACTCAATTACACAACATTCAGTTCACATCTTCCACTATCTGAATTTTACCTCCTCGGAACACTGATGAAATTCCTGGGAAGTCGACGCGTCATTCCAGTCAAAGGAGTGAAATTGGTCGTACGTATGTGGCCATAATTCCAGAGAACGGAGTACTGTGAACGAGGCATATTCTACAGGGTGTCACGTTGGAATAAAAGACTCAAGAGGCATGATTAATATGATGAAATATACGTGAAAATCTTTATTTGTGCACAGAGTTTTTGTGTTTCCAACTCATTAAATATTTCATAAAATATGTTACATATTACTTTTAGGTCATCCCCTGTGGAAGCCATTTAATGAATTGGGCCTAAAAATGGGGTAGAATGAGAGTGTTACATACATTATGTGTTATAATATTTATAGGACAACGCCCTTCATATTGTCTCATCATATTGTATCCTTGGTATGAAGTGTTTTCATAAAGCGTAATTTAGCTGGATAATATAAAATTATAACAAATGATATTTAGTAGATTGTCACCTCTCCTACGCCCTCATTTCTCCCAAATCCTTGCAGTAGTACATTTTTCATCATGGCAATTTTGTGTGTTTGGAATAGGGGTAGCGAGCCTACCCGGAGGCCCCGGATTCGATTCCCGACCAGGTCATGGATTTTACCTGGACCTGAGGGCTGGTTCGAGGTCCACTCAGCCTACGTGATTAGAAATGAGGAGCTATCTGACGGTGATATGGCGGCCCCGGTCTAGAAAGCCAAGAATAACGGCCGAGAGGAGTCGTCGTGCTGACCACAGGACACCTCGTAATCTGCAGGCCTTCGGGCTGAGAAGCGGTCACTTGGTAGGCCAAGGCCCTTCAAGGGCTGTCGTGAAATGTGGTTCGGGCTTTGAAATAAATAAATACATAAATAAATAAATAAATAAATACATAAATAAATAAATAAATAAATAAATAAATAAATAAATAAATAAATAAATAAATAAATAAATAAATGTACTTTCCAAACGTATGGAAAATATTAGGAAAGTTCTAGAAATATTATATGAAAAAATTAAGGAAATGTAGAAGAAGTTATTATTATTATTATTATTATTATTATTATTATTATTATTATTATTATTATTATTATTATTATTATTATTATTATTATTATTATCTCATCCCAGTATGTTTGGTTTGCTCACTTGTTAGAGTTTGTCGCGGGGTATGAGATCGAGTGCTCTTCCTGACACGTTAGGTTAAAAGTAATTCCCGACTGTCACTGAGAATCGAACCTCGGTCATTAATGTAGAAATTAGCTACTGATCCACTGTTCTATTCGTCCCACCACCATAACTTAACAAGCATATTTATCTCATGAATCGCAGTCCTGTATGTTAAGAAGGTAGCGGGTGAAGGTTCCACTTGGACTGGATTGCCATGGAGGTGAGGGGGCTTGAATTCGAGGTTTAAATCGGAATAAAAGAAAAGTTGTAATCGGTGACTGAGAGAGCTGTTCTGCCTTTCTGATGTCCTGGGCCGACCAGCGACCATCTGCTGTGTGGGCGCCGTTACAGATCAATAAAACCACAGCATCAATTATCAGCTTCTGCTTTGGTGGGGTGGGGCATTTCCTGCTTATCCAGAAGTGGTACCGCCCCTAACCTCATTACCCCCTCTATGTCCCTGTGAAAGTCGCGCTCAACCCAATGAGAGATGGCGTTTTGCAAAGTCAAACATACTCATGTCAAAATGGTCGTCTCTCTACGTATGCATGGCACTTGGTGCTTTCCAACTATACCAAAACACGAACTTGTACTTTTACGTGAATATTGTTACGGAAATCATAGGCACGCGATCCCCTGTTTTAGACACTGAATGCAATTCACTGAGACGTGATATCTCATTTATTATTATTATTGGAAGTTGGCGGCCATTAGAACCACAATAAACAATATTTACACATTTTAGAAGCCTCCTTTGCAGCCAATAGGGATGTATCACGCAAAACCTGTCCGCTAGGCAGCGTAATGGTAATACCCGGTATGCGCTTTCCCCTGCTCGATTGTTTCACATGAAACTTTATGGAGTATTCCTACATTTGTGATCATCGAAACGAAACTTTAGCTTTAAATGCATGAAAATGGAGTTACCATATTCTGCTAATGTTCTTAACAAGACGGGAAATGGTATAGGTGCAATGGCGATTGCGGATTTGGAAGCAGAATTGAAGAAAAGGGGCGGAAAAATATCCGGGAAAAAGCAAGAGTTGTTTGAAAGATAAGGACTAAATGCAGCAACTCCGCCTTTTAGCGTTTTTGTTAAGATTTCATTCCTTAAGTACAAATAGCATTTTGAAAAAAAAATCCTAATGCGGTATTTTTCTTTTCCTTGAAGGTTAGAGGTGTACATTAGGCTAAAATTATTGAAATAGGTCATATTAACCCCTCAAAATGTCACTACCTTATTATAAAATTATTTCTTAATTAGTACTAATTAGCTTACGTACTAGTTTCAGTAATGACATAATCTTCAACTGTAAAATGTTTCGATCAGACCTTGATATTAGGAGTCACATTTTTATTTCGTAGGTCCTGCCTACGAATCGCATGCAACCACTTTTTACGGAAAGGATACTGCTTAGGGAATTGATGGTATGAATACGGTCGACCTTGATTTTGCGACATTGGGACACAGCAACAATCAGGCATCACCATTTTCTTGTTGTCTTTGTTGTCGTAACGATATATTAAATCTTCAACTTCATAATTTGACTAGGCAACTTCCATTAAAAACACATACAAACAAATGACGATCGACAAGCGCATACCGGGTACTACTCGTGAGACATCTATCGGTAGTGTTTCAGTACATCCCTATTATCGTTGCATTCTCTCTCTGGATGCCCGACTCCTTTCCGCTGTCGGGCTGATGTTCTTCTTCTTCTGCTTCTTCACGAAAGCCCTTGAAATTCTTGATCTAGTGTCGGTACTTGGTTCTGTTAACAATGTCTTCTCGATTTAGTCCAATTCTTTTCAGATATTTCTCGACCTCCCGAAACCATTTATCAGATGGATAATCGCTTGTTCATTCTAAATAGGTGGCCGTAGAACTTGAGTAGTCGTTTCTTTATGACTCCATCATTCATTTTTCTGATACAGTTCTTTTCGTCCTCGCAACCTGTATTGTCCAGCCACGATCTTTGGGCCATCTATCATTTGAGTGATCATCCTTTAAATCTTCCCAGCTTCTCTCAGACCAGCCTCTCCATTAACTTGGAGGCATTCACTTCCAGAGAAACACTCAGGTTTAATCACAGGGTTGTAATGTCTGAGTTCATCTTGCATTGAAATTGCCTTTTTCTCGTACAGGTCGTGAGTTTTGTGAAACGATGCGGCCATCCTATCTCACCAACTTATGCACAATCTCACTGAGATGTTTGAAGCTGTTAATTCTTTCATACTTTCCATATCTTGTATTTAGGTTTATGGGATCTGTGAGGACGTTAGTCAAGTACTTTGTCTTTCCAAAGGAGTCTTAATTCCAGGCTTTTATTATTATTATTATTATTATTATTATTATTATTATTATTATTATTATTATTATTATTCGAAATACATTCCAACTGGGAGACATCCCGGTGATAATGTCAGCTTACTAATATTTTAAATTGAAATAAAAATGACACAACAATAAAGAACAGTAGGACAAAACATAATGTATTTCACGACAATGAAAGAATAATAAAAATCGAACGAGGCTGTCTTGGGGACATTGCCACAAGATTTGATGTACAATATGTACCACGTGATTGATATTAGATCGAAATAAAGTATCAACAGAGTATGGATTCGACATTTTTCTACATGTGCGGCAGTATATGTGCTCCGCTGGGGCTCCCACTACGCGGAACTCGCTTCGCGAAACTCAGCTGCCTTAACTTTGAGACGTTCCCGAAAAGCCTTTTGATGCTCGATGTTGGTAATTTTTGGCCTTCTTGGAATTCTGACAATCAGCTCTGTCCTCACGAATATGTTTCCGATCAGTCTGAAGCCATTTACTGTCCATATATAGCGACATTGGGCGAAAGGAAGAATGTATTTGCATTTCTTCGCACTACAGTTCTCATATATGTTATTAAATTTTCTTTGCCATGCACTTGAAGAACTTACTGAGAAAAATTGAACATCATCTCACGGCACACGTACAGTACTTTATACTACCACGCCGGAGTCCAGAGCTGCAGGAATTATTAGCTGCGTGGCATCGGGATTTTGTACCTTAAGATGGCGGTACTGTTGCATTTCTCGATGATGTTATATCGAGGTAAGACTCTTATTTCTGATATACTGGCCTTCCTCCTTACAATTGATACTGATTACTACAACAGCATATGTTGTCAAAACAATATTTCGATTATAAAACTTTACATTCAGCGGTCCAAGTAGAGTTCCGAAACTATCGCAACTGTGAATCCACTGCATTAGCTTTGCTGCAACTTGATTCAATCTCACTTACTATAGTACCATCCTGAGAGAACACACGCCCTAAATGCTTGAAATTATCTACCTGTTCCAGCTTTTTATTGCAGATAGCTTTTTATTTCTGATATAACGCCACGCCACAACGCAGAAGAGCGGCACGCTGACTAACAATTAAACTAACATTGCGTTGACAACACAGTCGCATACATTTTACACAGATTTATAGTTTTTCCCTTGAAGCTGTTGTATCGTAAATTCTTCACAGATCCGAGCATGAAACCTGAACTAGCAAGGCGGTTAACAATAGAATTGTTAATCTGATCAAAGTACCATCATACTTAAGGATGAAGTTAACACAATTAAAGATTTTTCTCTTGCTCCTATTATTTGTTTTGCGTCCTAACGATACAGAAATGCCTTATGGCGTCGATGGGATGGGACTGGCAAGAACGTGATTTTTACCTTAATTAAAGTACAGCCCCAGCATTTTCTTGGTTTCTAAACGGGAAGCCACGGTAAACCATCTTCAGAGCTGCCAAAAGGTGATATTCTACCCACTATCACCCGAATGCAAGTTGAAAGCTACGTCACCAAACCGCATACCCAGCTTGCTTAATAATGTAAGGACTATATGTTGTTGTTCTTGTTTGGGTCATCACTACGTAGGCTGGGTTGATGCAGCCCTATATGCCACCCTATGCTGTTGTAATATTTTCATCCCACGTAACTACCATATCATCTTTTCTAATCTATTAGTCATACTCTATTGGTCTATCCTTGCCGTTCTTAACGCCTACATTTCCCTCAAGAACTAACTGATCAAGTCGTGGTGTGTTAAGATGTGACCTATGATTCTGTCCCTCCTCCAGGTCAAATTTCCCCATATCATTCTCCTCTCACGAATTCTATTCAGCATCTTTTCATTCGTGAATCGACAAAGCCTTAAGCATTCTTCTGCAACACCACATTTCAAAAGCGTCTTAATCTTTTTCTTTCAAGACTCTATACGGTATATTGTCGTCGAAGGAAAACTGCGTACCTAACAATGCTCTTCATATCCATTTTTTCCGTAAGACTGGTCACGCCTCTAAGTCATGTATGGATATGAACTCCAACAGAACAATATTCGTACCGAGCTCGATAGCTGCAGTCGCTTAACTGCGGGCAGTATCCAGTATTCGGGAGATAGTAGGTTCGAACCCCACTGTCGACAGCCCGGAAAATGGTTTTCCGTGGTCTCCCATTTTCACACCAGGCAAATGCTGGGGATGTACCTTAATCAGAATCGCCATAAGGCCGATTTGTGCCGGTGCGACGTAAAACAACTAGCAAAAAAACCAATATTCGTTGTGTTTATCTTCCTTCGCATATGTGTAAACGAAAATGAACCTCACCATGCTGTAGGAATGTATGTTTGAGTGACGTATTGTATGGCATATGGTCCCATAAATTACGCACTTCTACAGTAGCCTATATCCAGTAACAGATAGATAGATAGATAGATAACGAA
This sequence comes from Anabrus simplex, assembly GCF_040414725.1. Classification (NCBI taxonomy): domain Eukaryota; kingdom Metazoa; phylum Arthropoda; class Insecta; order Orthoptera; family Tettigoniidae; genus Anabrus; species Anabrus simplex. The sequence continues at coordinate 636,387,757 of NC_090265.1, read as the reverse complement.
CATTGTTCTGATGGACTGCATGACCGCGATGCATGACAAGTCCTAAGGAAAATATTGGATATGAAAAGCATTGTAACATACAGGGTATTTATTGTTTCTTCAATGACGATGTGACAATGAAATCATTATTTTGTCTGTAAACAATTATTTTGTTATTATTTTCTATTACCTTTCTGAAATCAACGTTAAAATGATTTGACAAAAAGGTTGTTGTTTTTCCGTCCCACTAACTAACATTTTAGTCTTGTTTGATGGATGAGTGATAAGCGTCTAGAATGTCTGTCCTAGGGGCGTCGGGATCGATTCCCCGCTGCACTGAAAGATTTTTATCGTAAACAGTTAGTTCCTTTCGCTCGGATTTTGGGTATTTGCGCTGACCCAACTTCCCTGCAACTCATGCACCACACACAACATTATCCTCCAATAGGCCCTACACTAACATGCAGTTTCCCATACACATCAGATGACACCCACTCTCGTTGGAGGGTCTGCCTCACAAGGGGTGCACCATAGTAGCAATTGCCACAAGAAATTATTATTATTATTATTATTATTATTATTATTATTATTAATATTACTATTATTATTATTATTATTGTTATTACGTTTACACTTTTAGAAGGCGCCAAGTTGGCGGAAATTTGCCACGCAGTAATTCTTTTACTTGCTGGTAAATCTACCGACACGAAGCTGATGTATTTGACTACCTTTAATAATCGCTTAACTGAGCCAGGATCGAACCCGCCATCTTAGGTTCAGAAGGCTAGCGCTTCTACCATCCTAGCCACTAATCCCTGCAATCAGAATTATTTGTACTCTTCTGTACCCGGAAGAATATATTTAATATTGTTCTTAAGGCTCAAACTGCCATCTGCAAAACGACTTCACTGGTATAGGCAGTGAACAGTGGCCTTCTTTGGCGAGATGTAGTCCACCCACATGCCGACAGTGTACTGCAGGTCAGTAGGTTGAAAGGCAAGTCAAGAGTGGTGAAGTGCTCTGCATTATGAGCAGAGATGTTTGTGTAGGCAGCATGACACTCAGAGTGAAGCAACTGCAGGATTGTGACATTTCTCCTCACTCTGCCTCTTGAGATACTCCCATTGGACACACCACGCAATGATAGCTTCACTAGTTATTAGTGAAGCGATGACCTTCCTTGACGCCCTGCGGCGTTCTGCAGCAAGAGCAGAAAGGCTTAACAAAAGTTACAGCTTGATAATAATTCATTATCTGTCATTTTAGTACCATGAGCACTTTGATTTGGATCCGAGGAGAATTTCCCTGTGCTGCAACTTATTTTAAATAGTAGGCCTACTTGTACCCCGATACAGGCGATGCTGGAAGATGATGTTGCAGAAACTGAAGGTAATTCTGTCCATTGAGTTTGTTTGATAAAATGTACCGCTCAATAAGACGATCACCTAATACCCCTAACCATACATTCAGTGAGAAACGTCGTTGATATGGTGACTCACGCATGCTTTTCAAGAAATCGAATCTCAGTGGTGTGGACGAGTATGGGTGTGCATTCGGGTTCAAGGAATACACTTTAAACACTTGTCCATTAAAAACAACTGTGCTTCTACCAAAGTATCTGATAAAATTTTCTTAACGTTATATTGGTACCTTTTCCTAAGTAGGCTGACGTATACACACAATGAAGTCAGTGGTGGCTGGTATCCACACTTATAAATTATCTCGTAAATGGCTCCTTTGCGGAACAATGTTTACTAATTTTTTTCTAGTGTCGTGTACTTACATCTATTTCAATGTTCGTTATTAAGTATCATACACCGTGTATTTGAGGAATGTGAAAACAAAATTACGATAATTTCAGTAAGGATATGTTAGCCCATAATATCACGATACTCGAGTCAGTTCGACGAGGAAGTCTTGATGCACAGAGATTACTTTTAATCCATGCTGATTCAGTGACTACCCTATATAGCCAACAAAGGTATTCTCCTTGAGTATTCAAGACGTGAAGGACGTAAACATCCCAGCAACTTGAAGCATTTTGTAAGAGACAAGTCCTGAATGGATTGCAGGTAGCACACACTGACACTTGAGAACGTTCAGTTTGTGTGTGGAAACAAGGCACGTCGAGCGCGCTGTTTGATTAAGGTATTTTAAAAATCCATTGAGCAAACACTAAAGTAATAGTGTCAATATTAACTCACACTGCTGTAAGTTCAAACTGGCGGCGCATGCAAAGTGAAATACTGTACTTGCGAAACAAGTAACAGGTGTTTATCTATACTTCAGTAAACTATTATATGTAAGTAATTATTATGAGTACAAATATTAAAGTTTTATGAAATATCTAAGGGACTTCTACTTGAGTGACAGGATATCATACAGTCATGGTCACAACTTCCTTACTAGAAATGAAAGACAGAGTGGGCGTTAACTTCGTTGTTTAAAAGAAGGAATCACTACATTAAGATGAAGTGTTCATTTGCTCTAGTAAGTAATGGGAGATGTGCAATACACCAGGTAACAACTTGTGACTATGCATTCATAAAATACATTGAAGTCCTAAGGAAGGACAAAGTTAATGTATTTTACTGCTATTGAAAGAAAGAAAATACTTCGACGCGTTCCTTACTTGTAGCCAATAGACAGAAGCAAATTAACCTATAATATTATTTCACTCAGGTCGTGCCCATATACGAGGGTAATCAAATAAATAAGACCCCTTAATTTTTATAAATACAAAGAACCATTCATTTATATAATGTATACACCATTTTAAAGGTTGAAAGTTCATCTAATTTTCTACATAATCACCATTTTGGTCGAAGAATATTTGTAGCTTTCATCTCGTCGTCGGTGTTTGCTTGAGTTTTCACGGCTTGGGCTAAGAGAGATGCCGCCACTCGCGGCGAGCTTTCATGACATAGGCATACAAAAACTGTCACAGCGTCTACAAACATACATCGACAGAAATTGTGATTATATAGATAAATGTTCTACTATTCAAAGCGATGTACATTTGATGGAAATAAACGGATCTTTGTATTTGTAAAAAATAGGGAGCTTACTTTTGGGAATACCCTCTACAAGAAACTGCGTATTGTTGTTGTTGCTGTTGTTGTTTTGGTAGTGGTGGTGTGTGTGGTTTGTTTCAAGAATGTTGAGATCAGCAGAAACACCCAGTCTGCGAGCTACGGGTATCATTTCCGTGCGGCTAAAGATTACGGCACCGAGCGTGTGGTCGCGCGGTAAGGATCACGTAGCTATCAGCTTACATTCGGGAGATAGTGGGTTCGAACCACACTGTCGGCAACCCTGAAGATGTTTTGCCGTAGTTTCCCCATTTTCATACCAGGCAAATGCTGGGGCCGTACCTTAATTAACACCATGGTCGGTACTTTCCCACTCCTAGCCTTTTTATATTCCAACGTCGCCATAAGACCTCTCTGTGTCGATGCGGCGTAAAGCAAATTGCAAAGAAGAAAAACATACAGTAACTAAGAGTAGTCCACCTGTGTGGTGTAGTGTATAGTGCGATTAGCTCCCCTGGTATGATTTCAATTCCCGGCTCTGCCACCAAATTTGAAAATTGGTGCAAGGGCGAGGTCAACTGAGTAGATCGGGGGGGGGCTAGGGTTCGATTCTCACCTCAGCCATCCTAGAGGTAATTTTACGTGGTTTCCCCACTTCATCTCCAGTCAAATGTTGGAATGGTGCCTAACTGCAGGCCACGGCCGTTTCCTTCCCTCTTCCTTGTCCATCTTTTTTAAATTTACCACCCCACAAGGCCCCTGTACATTACATCAGGTGAGGCTGCCTGGGTGAGGTACTGGTACTCCACTCCAGTTTTTATCCCCAACCAAATATCTCAAGATCTAGGACACTACCCTTCAGGCGGTAGATGGTTGCCCCTCGCTATGTCCGGGAGAAAAATCAATCCTGCAGGGTCAACATGTTAAATAATAATAATAATAATAATAATAATAATAATAATAATAATAATAATAATAATAATAATAATAATAATAATAATAATAATAATAATAATAATAATAATAATCGTAATCATATCAATCACCAACAGTTTTCATAGCTTCAGTGGTTCGCCTCGTTCGCTGAATGGTCAGCGTACTGGCCTTGGGTTCAGAGGGTCCCGGGTTCGATTCCCGACCCGGTCGGGGATTTTAATACCTTCTGATTAATTCTTCTGGCTCGGGGAATGGGTACATGTGTTCGTCCCAACACTGTACTCTTCATATTCAGACAACATACCACACAACCATCTACAAGAGAAACACTCAATAGTGATTACATCCCTCCATATAGGGTTGGCGTCAGGAAGGGCATCCGGCCGTAAAATAGGGACATATCAACGTACGCGTGTGTGTGTGTGTGTGTGTGTGTGTGTGTGTGTGTGTGTGTGTGTGTGTGTGTGTGTGTGTGTGATGCAGTTCGCATCCCTACCCCACAGGTGTGGGAAAAAGCGGTAGGAAAGAAGAAGTTGTTTTCGTAGCTTCAGTGGTTTTGGTCTCGTCCATGTTACTGAAGTTTGTTTGATGGTTTCGCCCATTCACTTCAAAAGGACTTCTACAACATTGATATCTTTGACATTATCAGGATCCTCTGTACATAATCCTAGTCTCATATCCATAAGTAGGTGATATAGTTGTATAATTTGTACTCATATTAATGTAATACTGCGACTCCAAGTTGTTAATGAATTTTTAGATCTAAATATACATGATCAAGCCAAAACTAATTTCGACTTAATAATAATTATTTAAAATAAACAGGAAATCGCTACATTTAAATTATCTTTCACTTCCAAACTCTTGACTTTCTCTTGCCTTTAGTAGTCAACGTTTTTCATGGTCGGTGCCAGACAGAACCTAAAAGGCTCTCTTCCTTGAAAACGCTTACCCGATCTAACCAAATTCGTAGGATTGATTGTTTCTTTTCCATTGATAGATACATTAGCACTAGCTATCTAACTCTGAGGCTAAAGCGATGGAAAATTGCCTCTCTCTTCATTTTGACTAATATACCCCCTTCATGGCACTAAAGGACGTTGAGGCAACAGCCCGTTTGAACCTCGGCCTGCCAAGACGACTACTGTCCAGTCAGGTGGCCAGCGTGATGATATTCTCATTCGTATTGTTTGGCGTTCTTGACCGAGTTCATTGCCTCTCGTATCAGACAACACCTTAAGTGTTAGGTGGCCAGCGATGCGATATTTTTGTTATATAATAAAAATCTAGGCACAATGACGACGCCAAGGAAGATGACGACCACAGCAGTAGTCGAAACGTCTGGAAGGAATGAGATGAGTGGACCACGCCATAATAGCTCGAAAGATTTTTATTATATTAACACCGGTCGTGAAAGCCTTCGTACTTTGATGATATCTTTGTTCGCATTGTTTGAATTCCTTGACCGGGGCTAATACCTCTCCTATCAGACAATAGCTCATTTCATATCATAAGGCTGACGTAACTCCGTTCCAGGTCCCAGTCCAGAATTGAAACATTTGCACTGGCCGGGAATCGAACACGGGACTCCTGAGGCAAAAATGTTACGCCTACACCACGGGGCTAGTGTGCTGTATACCATTTCTTATTTTTCATGACCTTTTTGCTCCTGGCCTTTTTATAAGATATTTAGGATCGGCTCTAATGTGGATTAAGCTTTGCTTTACGGCCGAATGCCCTTCCTGATGCCAACCCTGTAAATAGGGATGTATATTCACTTTTGCATATTTCTTTAGTTGTTGGTACAGTATTGTATGTAAATGAAGACGTTCATTAAGACACATCATCATTCAAGCTAGATAACATGCGGCTGAAATCCCCGACCCGGTGGTGAGTCGAACCCAGCATCATGTGAACCGTAGGCTACTACGCTGACCATTCAGCTAAGAGGACGGACCGGTTTCTGTCATGGCACTGCCTGAGTATTTTGGATTTTTCTTTCAGCACCTTCGGTGGTAGTTTATGAGGGTTATAACAATGTTACTGGTTTTTTCGTCTCACTATCTACTTTTGACGGTTTTCGAAGAAGCCGAGGTGCCGGAATTTTCTCCCGAAGGAGTTCGTTTACGTGCTATTAAATCTACCGAACACTAGGCTGACATATTTGAGCTCTTTCAATCACCATTGGACTGAGCCAGGACCGAGCCTGCCCAAGTTCTGATTAGACAGCCAGCGCCTCAACAGTCTGTGCCATTCAGCCCGGCGTACGGGGATTTATTCTGCCTCCTGCAGGATGATGACTAGAGCTCGTATTGTTATGCAGTAATAGGTTAGATGCAAACTTACTGAAGCGGGTAACAAGTCTAGGCTAATCTGCACAACGGTTTTGTTATGAAATTTGCATACACCCTAGGGGTTCGGCATATCAGAAGCCCTGGAATGTATGTTACTCTCACTACATTACGGAAGAGCGGCCTAGACTACACGTCCCAACAACAAAGTCAGTTTGCATTCTAACATATTACTGCATAAAAATCCGGGGTCTAGTGATGACTGATGATACAGCACACAAAGCGAGTATAATATATTTTTCAAGGGTCTAGTTGTCTGACTCGTTGGCTGAACGGTCAGCGTACTGGCCTTCGATTCAGAGGGTCCCGGGTTCGCTTCCCGGCAGGGTCGGGGATTTTAACCTTAATTGGTTAATTCCAATGGCACGGCGGCTGGGTGTATATGTTGTCTTCATCATCATGTCATCCTCATCACGACGCGCAGGTCGCCTACGGGGGTCAGATCAAAAGACCTGCACCTGGCGAACCGAACTCGCCCTGGGATATCCCGGCACTAAAAGCCATACGACATTTCAAGGGTCTAGTTTATATTCAGGAAGTTTTAACGTCTGGAATATTTTGTGTACTACTTTAGCATAATGTTCTCTTCAATTTTTAGTTATTATCGTCATATGTCTATCGTATCTCGGTGTGCCAGGTGAATGTTCAGAGGCCATTTTACGGAGGAACGTGATCTGCTAGCGTAACGCGTGAGAGACGTTTTGAAATAGAGCAGGAATGCTCTCGTCACGCAACGTTAGCTGCCCTGAGGGCCACTTGATGCAAGCCTACAGACAAAATGTGATATGGTTCGTGAACACTGCTGTCATTAACTTAAATTATCCTTTGCGTACTGGTGTTGTTTCAAAAGAACTTCTTGCACAGGCAAAACTAACATCATTGTCAACTGAAGAATATGCCAACCAAGATTTGTCATCCTACAGTAAGTGTAAAAAGTACTGCATACAGTAAATTATACGCCATTCATCCTTAATTAACCGGTTTAGGGGTAACGTGCCTGCCTATTATCTGGTGTCCTCGGCTTCGATTCCTAGTCAGGTCGTGGATTTTTACTTGAATCTGAGGGCTGGTTCGAGGTCACTCAGCCTATGTTAGAACAATTTAGGAGGTACCATAATGTGAGGTACCCGATCAAGGAAGCCAAAAATAACGGCGAGAGAATTAATCGAGCTGACTACACGTCACATAGTAATGTGCAGGCTGTCGGAATGTGCCGCGGTCGCTCGGTAGGCCGATCAGTGTTGTAGCACTGTGATGAGTGGTTAGGGGGGGAGGGGGTGTTCGTGATGCAAAATTACTCCTTTCCACAAGAGTGATTTAAAAAACTTTCTTTCACTTTTAAATATAAGAACAAACTGAGACAAACTTCCTTGTTTCTTAGGATGACCAGAGAAATATCATGAGGGGATGCCCATGAGTTTCTTCTCTTTAGCAGTTTTCTTTCGCACACTACGAAACTATCTAGCCTCATGTGACCTATAAACTCTACCAAGTGGCATATAAATTACTTACCGCAGCAGCCATGTTTCCGTATTTTTACCCTCTTAATTTTTCCTTTTAGCGGTAAGTTTCTAAAAGGCTTCATACCTATTACTTACAACCCGATAGGGAACCCCAAACAAAATTTCGCTTATCTCTTTGGTGGCTCTTGAGGTGAGTGGGTGAGTAAGATGTAAGAGCCATTTATATATAAGATGGCATCACAAACAGTTCTGTGAAACATGTGTCCTATTAAGAGCCTTGTCCGACGACGTGCTGATGAACGAAAACATATTCTTTGGCTTTCATAACCGAGTCCGCTGTCTCTCCTATTAGACAAATACTCAGCTTTTCTCATGAAGCTGAGTTAATACTATTCCAGCCCTCACTCCACAATGAAAACCCTTAGCGTAGCCAAAAACGAACCCAGAACATCCGGGTAAAAATATGTACACGCTACTCTTACACCTCATGGATGGCATTAGTGGCTAAACAGAAAACAGAAGAAGAACACTATTAGGAAGTACTTGGTGCACCAACACACACTGCTAGATTTTATTGAGGTCAGAGAAGTTTAGAATGAATATCCTCGGGTATATTGTATGCATAAAATCCAAATAAAGATGCAATCAACCATATTTTATGTATTTCCATCAAATAACATGTTGTTTAAGAGAATGTCTTTGTTTATAGTTGCTGAATATATTTGAAATACTATGGTGTTGTTCGACTCCTTGGCCGAATGGTCAAGCGTACTGGCCTTCGGTTTAGAGGGCCCCGTGTTAGATTACCGGCTGGGTCGAAAAATGTAACTGACTTTTGTTAATTCTTCTACCTTGAAGGCTGGGTGTTTGTCATCGTATTAATACACACTTCGTCTTTATATGCCAACGGCCGTAGCCGTGTTGAAACACCGGATCCCGTGAGATCTCCGAAGTTAAGCAACATTGGGGGTGGTCAGGAGTTGGATGGGTTGCCACGCGCTGTTGGTGGGGGGTAAGGGAATGGAGGAACGGAAAGGAACTGGCCACCCTACCGCATGTAAACTCCGGCTCAGGAGCACCTCTGCGGAGGTTCGGACCTACCTTCGGGCAGAATAACCCTTACCCTCGTCTTTATACAGCACTCCACAGTACATACCCTCACAGAAACATGCAATAATGGTAATATCCTTCCACATACTGTGCCATTCCACTATTCCAGCAATTAAGCTCAATCGAATTAAGATGAACGCGATTACTAGTAATGAAGTTAGACACAATGAATAAATTGTATAAAATGTCAAGGAAATTGAGAGTAACGCAAAGTTGGAATGAATAATATCGCGATGGCAGTCACCAAGACAAAATAGATATTCGAATTGTCAAGACCAACACTGTTTAAAATCACAAATGAAAAGCTACCTCCAAAGAGTGAACGTGTTATGAGCAAGAATCTGTATAAATCGTATAAAATATTAAAAACAAGAAAAAGATTTTAAAAAAAGCTATTTACAACGTATAAGTAAGAATAAAATAGGAGAATATATAAAAAATATTAATCAAATACGCGTGAAATATTGAAATACAAAACTTGTAAATTGATTGGCAGTGGCATAGAAAAATTACGGAGACTAGGCTGACTATAAGCGAGGATATTCAACATTATGGCAATATATATATTGCTATTTGTTTTACGTCGCACCGACACATATATGTCTTACGGCGACGATGGGCTGGGAAAGGCCTAGGAAGTGGAAGGAAGCGGCCGTGGCCTTAATTAAGGTACAGCCCCGGCATTTGCCTGGTGTGAATATGGGAAACCACGGAAAACCATCTTCAGGGCTGCCGACAGTGGGCCTCGAACCCACTATCTCCCGATTACTGGATACTGGCCGCACTTAAGCGACTGCAGCTATCGAGCTGCGTGATCTACGTAATTATTTCTTGATTAAATGATATTAGTTAATATTTAGGCCTATATGATGTGTTATTTGATTTTTTCTGTTTTTTTTTTTTGCTAGGGGCTTTACGTCGCACCGACACAGATAGGTCTTATGGCGACGATGGGATAGGAAAGGCCTAGGAGTTGGAAGGAAGCGGCCGTGGCCTTAATTAAGGTACAGCCCCAGCATTTGCCTGGTGTGAAAATGGGAAACCACGGAAAACCATCATCAGGGCTGCCGATAGTGGGATTCGAACCTACTATCTCCCGGATGCAAGCTCACAGCCGCGCGCCTCTACGCGCACGGCCAACTCGCCCGGTGATTTTTTCTGTTATAACGAAGGTCAACAGTTTCAAGCTGTTGAATTATCGGTTCTTTTGCAATTTAATGATACGTCAGATGGAGACTTCCATCAATGCTGATGACAGACAAATCTGTATAGCGTATCAGCGTTGTCTGGATCACACGTTAAAAATATTAATGAAGATAGAAAGAATGAACCCTGAAATCTGGTCGGGATTATATAGAAAAATTGTGTAAAGAAAAATTGGCGTCAGTAAAGGCATCTAGCCGTAAAGCTAGATCAATATCCTTATCTACTGCCGACCCCAACAAACTTCGAAACGTCCAGAAAGACGAAGAAGATATTAAACTGTCTTCTATCTACGAGGTACTTCCCTCAAAACATATGTTGTTAAAAGAATGTGTTTCTCGGGTTGTTAAAAATATTTTAAATTCTCTTTTTGTGATGATGATGATGATGATTATTATTATTATTATTATTATTATTATTATTATTATTATTATTATTATTATTATTATTATTATTATTATTATTATTATTATTATTATTATTATTATTATTATTATTATTATTATTATTGTACCGGGTGGTACACCTCTACGACGCAAGTTCAAATCTTGCGCCAACTGAAACTCCTCTAGAGGAGAAACTCTGAACTTTAAAAACGGAATCAACTCAACTGTTTATAAGAAGATGGCTCTGGGTGTTTTGATTTGCTTTTGTTGATCAATAAGTGTGGACATTCTCTAACATATGTCTCTACTAAAAACTATGATTATGCACTCTGGTGCGTAGGAATGAACATTCTTGGAGAAATTTTTTATTCATAAGTTTTGTCTTTACTAAATTTTGTTCTTGCATTTGAGGGTTGGCAATATTAAGCTTCCTTTCCGCCTGTTTTGAATTTAACCAATCCTAAATTTCTGTAATTAATTTCCCACCAATAAGGTGTTTCTTCATCGATTTGTGTATAACTTTTTGCTGTTAGCCAATAAAATTTTGTGGGCGGGTCTTAATCATTCATGAAAGGTCTCGAATTTTCCGCGAGGGTATAAAAACTGCTGATTTTCTTGTCTCCGGGCCACTTCAACAACATCTTGCTTAGTGTATAGAAGCATAGCAGGGGGCGGGTAGCGCCTTTTTCTTCGGGCAGCAGCTCTTCAACAAGGTAATGGTCGCTTAACATATTTTTTTCCTTGCTAGCTCAGCAGTTTAACCCCCGGGGCAGGTTCGAAACCTTTAATATGTAACCTATCTCTTTAAAATGTAAATCCCTTTTCAGTCTATGTAAAAACTACAAATTTCTTCAACTGTAAATCGGGGATAGAGAGTGTTTTACCCTCTCGAGCTCCCCTTCATTTTTGAAGTTGAGGTGACTAAATTTTCATAACCGCTTCTTCTCTTCCTTAATGTGTTAAAGTTTTTTCATACGAGTCACCTCCCTAGCTTGGGATTAGCCCCTGTGTAATCGGCCGAGAGCCACTTAGGTTTCAAAATGTGTATTTAGGAGTGCAAGTTCACGCCTCCAGTCCTCACTGTACTTTGGACCAGTAACTTACCCTGTTGTTTTTTCTTCATTGCGAAGGCCCTGTAGGTTGGGTACAAGTTACCCCTGTTTCTTTATAAGTTATGCCTTGATGGCACTTTAGTGTAATAGTCTATTATGGCCTTTATAGGCTCGAAAGATCGAGAGCGGGTCAGCTCTTTATGGTGTTGTGGTAAAAGTGCCGTAGAGAGGCTTGAGATGTGAAGTTGGGAGCAAGTGCTCCATGTAATGAGGGGTTTTCTGCCCTTTGGTAATTTGTGGTTGTGAACTGAGAGCTCAGACTTTGGGGCTCCTAGCCCAGAATTTGTAATATCCTCTTAACCTGTGCTTTCGTTTATAAAATTGCATTGTACCTGATTTTCCGTTGTTATTTCACGTAGTGAAAATTGTTAAATGTTGTTATCTGTTGAAAATATAACCTTTATTTAAATTTTAAAATTCATCTTTCGGACTTGTAGTTAGACCCATTCCAGCCCGCACCTTCTTTCACCTCTGCCTTCCACGCATAACTCCGTAACTATTATTATTATTATTATTATTATTATTATTATTATTATTATTATTATTATTATTATTATTATTATTATTATATTAATATTAATTATTAAAATAATAAAGCTCATAATCCTCCAACCTCTGTGCAGAAAAACTAGAAGTCGTAGGAATCTATTTGTTTGCATACATTTAGCTTTCGACCAGCAAGAGCGTATAATGATAACTTAGTGAGAAAAGAATTGAAATTCCAAAAGAGGACCTGTTTAAACTGTTTTAACTTTGCAAATCTTAAGAAAGAAGTTTCTTCTCATTTCGTCTTTGGTTTTAGGCCTAGTTACTACCACAAAATAAAATCACAGGGTTTCAATGTGGAAGGAACGCACGTGCTTACGTCGTGAAAGAACTTGAGAAACGTTAGAACTATAGACTTAAATTTTCTCTGATGGCGTGCCGAGCGCAACGGCCTTCCGACGTTCCCTGAGATCACGCATGGGCTCTGCTATGGACTTGGCCAAATTCGTCCTTTATTTCTTGCTGATTTTAGTGGTATTAAGCCTGTAGCCATGCTTTTAATGCTACAGAACATTGTGAAGTCTTTTAAAAAAGTTAATGAAAGAATTTTCCAAGATATTTAATTTGAGCCTTCGCTCGATTCTGTATGTTTCCAATATTAGAATTCATAGCATTCGATATTTTCAGATTTACGACCTTCAAAGTCTGTTGTTGTGATGATTGAAATCAAATTAAACCCCACCCCATGGCACAAGGCTTACCAAGCGACCACTGCTCAGCCCGAAGGCCTGCTGATTACGAGGTGTCGTGTAGTCAACACGACGAATTCTCTCGGCCGTTATTTTTGGCATTCTAGACCAGTGTCGCTATCTGCCAGATAGATAATCTATTGTAGCCACGTAGGCTGACTTTGGTGGATCTCGATCCAGCCCTCAAATCCGGGAAAATATCGTTAACCTTGCCGGGAATTGAACCCAAGTAAAAGACAGGCACTCTATCACTACACCACGGGGCCGGCATTTTTGTAATTATATCTATCACATCTAAAATAGTAATTTAGCAAAAAAATATTGTTTTGTAAAAGTGTGACTCTGTTGTTGTGCAGAACATCATTTGTTGCCTTCTCTTGAACATATAACATCGATGACGTAAGGATAGGAAAGACGTAGGATTGGGAAGGAGGTAGTCATGGCCTTAATTAGGGCATAACCTCAGCATTTCCATGCTGTATAAATGAGGAGACCACGAAAAATCGTATTCAGGGCTGCTGACGATGGGTTCACCCACCAGCTGCCGAATGCAACGTAGCAGGTATATAATCCTAACTTCGCAGCCAAATTCTTCGGCTCAAAGGAACTAGAAAATTAGGAAGTCCATCAGAGCCTGATGAATCACATTTGGAGGAAAGGCCTTAGAGGTTCTTCCATCCTAGGCAATTCTTATTCACCTTGATCAGAGATTACTATTTCGTAGGTTTGCCACCAATGCAATGGACGTATCCTTGACCGCTGTCCATCTCTTGGATTACACTCCGTTACTGACTTTGTCCATTTCTGGGGATCATATCTTGCTACTATACGCAGATCGGCTTCAATTCTAGAAATATTACTCCTTTTTTATAAAAATAATGAATAGGCCAAATGGAAATGTTTTACTGATGTGCAAGATCAACCTTACAATCGAGTTTGTATTTCCGAAAGATTATTTAAAAAACCGCCTTCTGGAAATCAAGAGCCACACAAATGACCCTTCAATCGTTGTCCGATAAATGCCAATGGTAAACATTAAACGGCCGTAAATAAAGCCGTTGGTTTCTCTACGCGTGTTATTATTAATATTTTATTAATAATAACAATTATGATTTTATTATTATGAAAATATTATTAACTGTTGGTTTCATAGACACCGTATTTTTGTGTGGTAAATTTATTAGTTATTTGACGCGTTTTTACCCCCGGACTCAGCGGCCGATTCCACCTCCTCATGTGCAGTGTCCTGGAGCGTGAGGCATTTGGACGGGGTTACAACCGGGGTGGAGGACCTCTCCCAGGCGGCCTCACCTGCTATGTTGAAGAGGGGCCTTATGGGGGGGATGGAATGATTGGAAGAGATTGACAAGGAAGAGGGAAGGAATCGGCCTTGGCCTTAAGTTAGGTACCATGCCATCATTTGCCTGGAGAAAAAGTGGAAAAATACGGCAAAACCACTTCCAGGATGGCTGAGGTGGGAATTGACTCCGCTCTCCGCTCTACTGGGTTGACCTCCTGAGGCTGCGTGGACCCCGTTCCAGTACTCGTATCAGAGCCTGAAATCGAACCCGGACCTCCAGGGGTGGCAGTTAATCACACTAATCACTACACCACATAGGCCGACGTGATAAATAATGATTCAAAATAAATGAGTTGAGACGTTTACCCAAGTGTGATCACAAACTGTGTGGACCATGATACTAGCCTACAATCTTTAAGCAAAAATAAAGCCTTCAGTAATTTGGTTACACTAGCAGTGCAATAGCTCTTGATATTCTCGACGGGACTAGTGAAGTGAAAGGTCCATTAATGGAAAGGTACTGCAATTCAAATTCGCTAGTAATATATGTCTCACAATTAGAAAGTTAGAGGAACTACGGTAAACAGCGAGACTTTCCTCTAACGAAATGCATTCTTTATCCATCCTGCTGCATTACTTAGAATGTTAATGTACAGTTGTGCAGTTTTTAAGAGCACACCGGAAACATTCTTATTCCTATTTTTATGTTCTCTGATGTTCCAACGGCTCTTAATATCACGAGGAATTATATTCTTTACGATTCTAGGTTGACGTAAATTAGTTCACCACTGAACGCAACCATATTCTTAACTGTGCGATGTAAGACGTGAGTAATATAACTTGATGTACGTTAAATCATAACAATGTCGGAAGCAGCACAGTTGCTTAGACGTTCGCCTTATATGCCCGTTGGTATGGGATCAAATTTTATCACAGTTGGTCGTTATTTCAACGTCAAGACCATTTTAGAACCAGCTGTTGACTTCAGAAGTACAAGAGGTTAATCTTTGTCGAATAGTTTTCAAGATAGTGGTTTCGATTCTGGGTGAAGTTAGTGGAGTTTCAGGAAGTTAGGATGCAAAATTTCTTTATTACTGGTTTTGAGAAGTACTGCCAGACACAGTTCCGATCCCACAACGTCCAGTAAAATCCATAGCAACTGAAGGAACTATTATTTATTTTATTAGTATTACTACTACTACTAGTAGTAGTAGTAGGAGTAGTAGTTAGTATCATGTACAGTATTTGTCATAAAATGTCTAGAACTTGCACTGTAAGAAATAAAATTACCTATTCATTTTAAAATAAGAAGGGTCTTTTTCTCTTCAAAGCAGTCATCTCTTTAATCCTATAGGCGTCAGTTGAAATAATAATAATAATAATAATAATTATTATTATTATTATTATTATTATTATTATTATTATTATTATTATTATTATTATTATTATCATGTACAATATGTCCGGCTCCTTGGCTGAATGGTCAGCGCAGTGCTCTTCGGCTCAGAGGGTCCTGGTCTCGATTCCCGACCGGGTCGGAGATATTAACCTTAAAATAGTTAAATGCCTTGACTCTGAGATTGGGTGTATGTGCTGTCACCATCATCCCTGCAACTCACACACCACTAATAACACTATCATCCACCACAATAACACGCATTTTCTTGCACATGGAAGATGCCACCCACCCTCAACGGAGAGTCTGCCTTACAAGGGCTGCACTCGGCTAGAAATAGCCACACGAAATTATTATTATTATTATTATTATTATTATTATTATTATTATTATTATTATTATTATTATTATGTAGAATATGTCATGATATGTCTAGAAGTTGCACTGTAAAAAATAAAATAACCTATTCATTTCAAAACAAGAGCAGCCTTTTTCTCTTCAAAGCAGTCATATATGAAATCCTACAGGCGTCAATTGAAAAGACCTGAATTAGGCCTCTCTGCAGGCCACACGTCATTATTAATATTATTATCTCTGAAGGCAATACACTGCTCCCGGTACTTTGGAAGTTTATGCCGTCATACTATCAAGTTACGATACTGAAACCAGTTACCAATCGGAGTCACCAACAACCACAGGAAGGAATTACTTTGGGGAGAGCAAAGAAAGAAGTAGGTAACGAAATATTCCAAGAAATTAAAGCCAGAGCATTTTGACAGACCCGATCGAATTAAAAAAAACCCTGTATAATTCTCTTAGCGACGTACTAGTTCTATAACCCATACAATAGATATGAAGCGATAAACAAATCTGACAAGAACAAAAAGAACCAATTTGTATTGAGACCGTTTACAACTTTATTTACGGCCTCCACTGACCTTGCTTGATAGTATGAATGTCTGAATGCTAAGGAGCAGCTTGGGCAAGTTCTTCCGTACAGCCTTTCAGGTCATACGTTGCAGACATTAGGGATACTGAAATGACGTTAGGCCTACATCATTTCATTTCCATGGTTCTCACCCGAAGAGAGAGGAGACTATCGCATGTTGGTATATCAGGAGAATGTGCAATACTAACGTTTAGGAAGTCATTCCCGGATCTGTAAGAGTAGTGTGTGGTCATGTATGTCTCCACTTACTTGCAGCAGGGTCCACGATTTCACATTTGTTATTTGATCTCCCTTGGCTTGCTCTTGTTTTTCTTCGACAACGACAGTTTTAAGTTTGCAAGACCTAGAGAGCCTTTAATTTCCACACCCTTATTGACATCTCTACGGACATGGAGGAAGTAGAACAAGCCTATCTGAATGAGTGAAAGTTGCGCTATTATACAGTATCTCTCAAGAAAGTACATTGCTATTTATTTTCCAGAAAATCATCAAACGTAGACAAATGTACAAGTATCTACTGAAATTTTGACTAAATATTTCTGAAATATTATTTTTCACTCAGAAAACACCCGTTGAATCTCTTCCAACTTTTCAGGAATATATTGTTATTTGTTTGTAATTAACATGAAAATAGTAACCATCTCCACCCATACGTGCCGTTCAGATATCCAGAAGTCATGTAAGTCGGTCATATATATGACCATGCACCTAGAGAATACAAAGCCCATGACTGAATTTACTCTGAGGGAACAATTGTAACTTAAGCGTTTCTGAAATACAAACTCTCGAGTAACCCATCCAACTTCGAGGCCAAGAAGGCAAAGTGTTGTTGGTACTATCGTAAATGCCACACAGTGTCTAGTTTACCTGCGTAACATTAGCTGCTTCTCCACAGGGGAACGCTGGAAAATTTACCTTCAGGCAGTAAGAAAGCATCTGTTCCCGAATAGGAATAAGTTATAACCTAATAAGAATTATCCGCCTCCATGGCTAAATGGTTAGTGCGCTCGCCCTTGGCCCAGAGGGTCCTGGGTTCGATTCCCGGCAGGTTTGGAGATGTTAACCATTATTGGTTAATTCCAATGGCTCGCCCATTTGTTATCAACCCGAAGGACTTGCACCAGGCTCTTCGGAGTCTAAACACTATTATTATTATTACTATTATTATTATTATTATTATTATTATTATTATTATTATTATTATTATTATTATTATTATTATTATCCGACTCAGTGGATGAATGGTCAGCGTTGAGGCCTTCGGTTCAGAGAGTCCCGGGTTCGATTCCCAGTCGGGTCGGGGTTTTCAATCGCCTTTGATTAATTCTTTTTACCCAGGAACTGGGTGTTGGTGTTCGTCCCAACACTTTCCTCTTCATATTCAGACAACACAGTACACTACACTACCAACCACCACAGAAATACACAATAGTGATTGCATCCCTGCATATAGGGTTGGCGTCATTAAGGGAATCCGGCCGTAAAACAGGGCCAAATCCATCTATGCTACACAGTTCGCACCCGCGACCCCACAGGTGTGGGAAAAGCGGTAGCAAAAACCTATTATTACTATTTTTATTATTATCGGATTTCACAACAATATGTAATAGCACGATAAATAGGTGCATATTCTTCTACACACCGTCATATAAAAACAGTTCCTCGTCACCATGCAATACAAAATCATTCCATATTTTTCAAGAGTGATTATTCACTTGATAATCCTGCAATGTTTTCAGTATTTCATTCTTGGTTTAGTCGGAATGAACTTACGTTATCAGTGCAATGACCTAATTCACTGCCCATGGTACAGTATAAATCTGTGCTTTGATTATTTCGTGAACTCTGACGCAAATCACTTCGTGAAACACAGATCCTATCTCCTACAGGTCGTTTCATATTCTTATTCTACGGAAAACATTGCATGGATTAAGTTTTCTATTAGCAGTTAATATTGTGCTCGTGAAATAAATGTTGTGTGGATTGATGAATGTCGAACTAATCTGACTACGATGTCCGATATCGAAACCAGAACACTGATGATATGATTAGCCAAATTAATATCTCGGTACAGTTATTCCCTCACGTAACAGGATTAGGATACCGTAGAAATGAAAATCCCCAGCCTGTTTCCAGTCATTTGACTGGCTCAGGAATGGAATGAATGAAGCCTCCTTCTTGCGGCGAGGATGGGAATTGTGCCGGCTGCCGAAGCTTGTCGCACTCCTCTAGGGCAATGATTAATGAATGATCAATGAAATGAAATGATATTGAAGAGTGTTGCTCGAATTAAAGATGACAGGGTAAACCGGAGTACCCGGAGAAAGCCTGTCCCGCCTCCGCTTTGTCCAGCATAAATCTCCTATGGAGCGACCGGAATTTGAACCACGGAATCCAGCGGTGAGAGGCCGGCCCGCTACCGTCTGAGCCACGGAGGCTTAGGATACCGCAGACAAGCCTGTATTTCTGAGCAATATGCAATCTGTCTTTAGTTCGTGGAATTTGCTCGCTAACGCCCGGCACGCTTTTGAAGCCTAGCTGGCCGGCTTTGTTTAGCATTCCTTCTCCGGGGAGCGACAGGATTTCCCCAACTCTAAACACTGTAGGTTGGAGGAGAGTTGATGATGGGTCACGGAGAGCGAGCAGCGGGACTGGACAGAACTGCCTTAAACTGTCAACACTGGAAACATGGCAAGCGAGCGGGCTTCAGAACCGGCACGCTTTTGAAATTCTTCGCCTTGACTATCATTGCCAAAACAAGCATGCTATTGGTCAAGAACCATCTGCCACTGGTCACAACAGAGGCGACTGCAGACAGTCATAAATGTGGTTACTGTCGGGGGGTGCTACTGGTAGACGTTTGAGTCGCCGGTCTCTCACGAGGAAATTGAGAGAACTATTCCAACTTGTATTAGTGGTGGTGGTGGGAGTGGCGGGGTGTTTGTTTCTAATTAATTATAGTTGCAATCATGGGCGCCCGCAAGGGGGGGGGGGGCAAGGGGGGGCACTTGCCCCCCCTTGGAATTCTAAAAAGTTGATGTTCAATTGTTTAATATCATACCAGATTATTTCATAAACTGAACTTACTGACAGTCATCTAACATCTGTTATATTCGCAAATTTCTGTAAACAATTTAATGTTGCTGACGTTATATTGGTATTTATATTCAAGAAAATTGTTAATGTGCCCCCCCTTGGAAAAGATCCTGCGGGCGCCCATGGTTGCAATTGAGAAGGAAGAAATCGTGACCTACTGTTTATTTTAGATACCATCCCGACATGTACCTAGAGATGAAATTGGAAACCATACAAAGTCACTTCTTAAGTACATGACCCATGACCGAACACACCCCCAGTCGACTTCTTTCAAAGGCATTCTAACCTCGTGGTCGATTGGGGAATAAACTCAACGGAAAGCTACTGTGTTAATCCCTGGTTCAAATTGGAAGACTTCCTCGTGTTAGGGTCAAAATTCTAGCCTGAACATACCATCTTATTTGATAGGGTTCAAGGAATACGAAGGTTTACTTTAGCCGAAGGGTTTAAGATTGGCTTATTTTCATTTTACACTTGTACATTAAATCTTGTTCCAATAAAAGAGGATCAATGGCTCAAGGACTGCTGTTTCAGATTCGTGACACACGATGACATTTTAATTTTAAATTAAGGACAGGGGAGTTGTGGTCCGCTTTCAGTTGATAATCGGGACAGAATAGATCGTAGAGTATACGACTACAGAGGAACATAAATTGGGCAGGGGAAAACAATCGCATATCCACATACTGCTGAAGGAGCTCACTGATTGGGTCCAGTTTGTTATATAGGAGCCATGCAATGACATAAGAACGAATGTAAATAAATCACAAAGTAATCGTGAAGTGACCTGCTCGAGTTCGCTGGACCATGACCGAGCTACACTTTCTCAATATGCACTCAAGTCGTGAGGCTTTTACCCGGTAATAAGGTGTATTTATACCAAAAGGAGGATATTAAGAGCAGACACAAGTGAAAAATATATAACTTGTAAGTTTTCAAGTCTGCTGAAACTAGTGCAAGATTAATAAATGTTAGAAAATATGTAACAAAAACAACATACATTAAAATAATTTAATTAACAAGAAAGTCCACCTCTGTGGTGTAGTGGTTAGTGTGATTAGCTGCCACTCCCGGAGGCCCAAGTTTCATTCCCGGCTCTGTCACGAAATTTGAAAAATGATAAGAGGACTGGACAGGTCTCTGGAGGTCAACTGAATAGAGGGGTTTCGATTCCCACCTCACCAATCCTCGCAGTTGTTTTCCGTGGTTTCCTACTTCTTCTCCACGCAAATTGCGGAATGGTCTCGGCCGCTTCCTTCCCTCTTCGTTGCTTATCCCTTCCAATCTTCCCATCCCTTACAAGGCCGTTGCTCAGTATAACAGCTGTATCCCCGACCAAATTTCTCACGCTCCAGGACACACTTTGAGGTGGTAGAGGCGGGATCCCTCGCTGAGTCCGGGGGAAATCCAACCCTGGAGGATAAATTGATTAAATAATAATAATAATAATAATAATAATAATAATAATAATAATAATAATAATAATAATAATAATAATAATTTTTGAAAGAACGTAACGCTTTTTTGGATTAATATTATCAACAAGAGTTAAAACATTCATGTTGAAATTCTGTGTTCGATATTTTAATAAATGTGGAAGTGTTTCTGAACTTGTCTTAAATGCACTCTTGTACTTCCTCTTCTCTCAGATATCCAGAGCAAAAAGAATGTGTTATCAATGAAATGTTTTCTCTATCAGGTACATCCACTTATCCATGGCTAAATGGTTAGCGTACTGGCCTTTGGTCGAAGAAGTCCTGGGTTCGATTTCCGGCTGTGTTGGGGATTTTAGCCTTAATTGCTTAATTCGCGTGGCTCGGGGACCCCATCCTCACAGACATGCAAGTCGCCTCTAGGCCGTCTACTAGGAAAAGACCTGCACCAGGCCTCTCCGGAGGCCATACGCCATTGTTTAAACGTATTAAATGTTTTCTTTCTCAAGTATTTTCTGGTATTTTTTAACCACGCATCAGTTTCGATAAACTGTAAAACTTACAGGTAATAATTTGAAAGAGGAAACGAAAGCTTCCACTTCAACCAACAAGTGCAAAATTCAACAGTGAAGCGGTAGGTTATATCGCAGAAGGTTGAATGTTTGAAGTAAATAATTTGCTACACAGCTATAGCCTACTAAAATAATCATAATTACTGACCTGTTGTCGGTGTCGTTATTTAAGTGGGTAGCTGGGCTGAGAAGTTCAGACGGTAGAAGCCTTGACCTTCCGAGCATAATTGGGCGCGGTCGATCTCGGCTCAGTCTGGTGGTATTTGGGTGCTCAAATATGCCAGTCTCGTGTTGGTAGATTTATCAGCTCGTAAAGAACGCCTATCGGATTTATTTTTTGCCAGTTGCTTTACGTTCCACCGACACATATAGGTTTTATGGCGACGATGGGACAGGAAAGGGCTAGGAGTGGAAAGGAAGCGGCCGTGGCCTTAATTAAGGTACAGCCCCAGCATTTGCGTGGTGTGAAAATGGAAAACCACGGAAAACCATTTTCATCGTTGCCGACAGTGGGGTTCGAACTTACTATCTCCAGAATACTGGATACTGGCCGCACTTAAGCGACTGCAGCTATCGAGCTCGGTCTGTCGGATAAAATGTCGGCACCTCAGCGACTTCTAAATCTATAATAGCAGGTAGTGGGACGTAAGATCAATAACAAATTAGTGGATAGTGTTTCTGGCTCCTTGGCTGAATGGTCATTTCATAGGGCCCCGCGTTTGAATCTAGGATGGGCCGTGGACTTATTAATTCCCCCCCCCTAGCTCGGGGACTGGTTATTTGTGTCCACATTTATACTCATCTTCAATTATATACAACATATCACACTACAAACCACTTCAGAAAAAACGCAATAGAGTATACATTCCTCCACAGTAGGTTGGCATCAGAAAGAGCATCCAGCCCGAAAACAGGGCAAAGTCCACATGTACGATATGGTTCGCATTCGCAACCCCATCAGGGTGTGAGTAAAGCAGAAGAAGAATTATTATATTGGAGCTCTCTCACAGTCTTTCGACCCCTCAGTCATATCTTGAAGGATCACTGGGCCAAATCCATACAAAGTGCCAACGTTAGGTAAAAGGCCAATAAGAAGAAGAAGAATTTTTTTTTTTTTTTGCTATTTGTGTTACGTCGCACCGACACAGATATATCTTATGGCGACGATGGGATAGGAAAGGTCTAGGAAGTGGAAGGAAGCAGCCATGGCCTTAATTAAGGTACATCTCCGGTATTTGCCTGGTGTGAAAATGGGAAACCACGGAAAACCATCTTCAGGGCTGCCGACAGTGGGGCTCCAACCCACTATCTCCCGATTACTGGATACTGGCCACACTTAAGCGATTTCAGGTATCGAGCTCGGTAAGAATTAGTTTAGTGGATAGTGTGTCAGGATACCATACTCCATCCATTTCAAGAAGTCTGGAGATGGTTAAATCTATAGCGATCCATGTAATTGGTCTCGGTTATCAGAATAATCTTGACGAGAACATTGTATGTTCCTTAGACTCAATTCTCTCTGCACCGTAACACATTGCTACAGTTAGTGTTTCTCTTTGGTTCTGAAGAGGAATTCAAGTGGCTTATCGGTTCTTCTTGAGAAATATTACCGGTGAAAGGGAGATAGTATGTCCCCTCGAAGAAGAGAAGTGATGCGAGAGAAGGGCAGGATCAGGAACGATATGAAAATAAAGGAATGATTAGGCATCGCAAATCAGTTCAAGGTTCAGTCTCATGGGACATATTCACAGAATTTATTGTACTTAATTTCATTGGAAATTCACCATCAGTGAGGCGCCTACTCAGAAGACGTCCAATTTAGCAGCTGAAGAACTGAATTATTTTATTGATGAATTTATTTTTATTCATTTATTTATATGTCCTTCATGTGTCTTTCTTAAATGAATAAATCTTAAACTGAATGAGTTCGCTACGCCGTTCGGGTTACGTAGCTGTGGGCTTGTATTCGGGAGATAGTGGGTTCGAACCTCACTGTTTGCAGCCTTAAATTTGGTTTCACAGCAGGCAAATACTAGGGCTAGGTTTGTCGTTCCCTTTCCATTCTTGATCTTCTTCTATCCCATCGTCACCATAACGCTTACCTGAGTCAGGCACTGCCAAATCATCCTTCGTAACGCCAACTCATGCGTGTTTGTGTGGTGGTTGACAGTGTAATGTGTCTAAATAAAAAGGTGCGTATTTAGAAATACATCAACACCCACTCCCTGAGTCAGTAGAATTTTAATCAGAAGGGAAGGGAGTTTGTTTGTGTTAGAGGCAAAACATGAATTCGTGGAAGTACGGAACAGTTCATTTTAAGCGTCTCAATGCGCGGAACAAAACTAGAAGTCCAGCGGGCCTTGAAAAGTAAGCTTTAAGGCCTTTGAATGCATCGTTCTCAGGATATTTGTATCGCACCAGAGCAAATGTCATTCTTCTCTCATGAAGCTCTGCGCCGTCTCCTGTGCTCCTCTGCCTGTTGGTCCTTTTAACTGCTCATTAGTCCTCATTTGCTTGTTAATCATTACAAATGTTATATGTTGTATATTGTTTGGTCCGTCCAATAGCAGCATATTTCCTCTCTAGTTCCTTTTGTAAATTTGGTCTCATCATGTTGCAAAAAGAAAAAAAGAAAGATTGATAGGCTTACATCAATATTATATGGGATAGAACTGATGAGTTCCCTGAACTACTATCAAAGTTTTAGGTGAGAGGCGAGAGATTTTCAATTAAGTATATTATTATAATATCTGGTACAATCAACTGTATTAAAACTCGAGCAGTAGGTAAGCAGTGCTTCGGATGAACGGTACCTTGCGAAACTTCTCACCGCTGCGTGGGTCACGAAGATGTACGATGAGCTAACAACATGGGTAGGTACGTATTTGGCAACTGAAGCGCTTAATTCATTCATAACATTCACTTTCAAGAACACGTCAGTGTGCGATGGGCTCGGAATAGTTTATCTTTAAGTAATCATGATGAAACTAAGCAATTAAAATACACCTGTTGGAATGCAAGGTCGAAATAAAGAGATTATAGACTGAATTGGTTATACGTATTCCCAAGCTCATTGATACAGATTGCAAGGTAAGAGTCTAGGAATCAGAACAGTTACATCAAGGGAGTTCACTACGTGGTGTGATCCAGTAGATGTAACGTTACTGTCGGTAGAGAGTAGGTTAGAGTCCTACCGTAGGAAGTCCCGAAGGAGTTTTGTGCTATAAAATAGAGCAATTGGGGCATACTTTTTGAAAATAAATAATATTCATTAAGTTAAAATCTAAATGTTTTAGTAAATGGTTCACAGTGTTTGATATACTGGTTTTTTTTCTAATTCACTTTATCTGCAAATTCTTCTGTATATGATTCTGTTGATTATGTATATTTGAAAATGTTTTCCCTATTACATTTTTAATATTTAGGAGATAACAAACAAAGGGAGGAATCAGTGTTCCTTTTTCCGCTTTTAAACCCCGCTTCATCCCCATATGGGAGAAATAAAGAATTTTAAAACCTATCTTAGTGAGCACCTAACACTTAACAGCAGCCACTGTGTGAAATTCGAGCTTGAACATTGTGGGGTTTTGGAGAAACAGCAATCAGTCACTGAGTCAGTAAGTCCTCCCTTTTATGAATAATTTTTTCTGATGGTGTCTATAATGAGCCCCTAATGGATATTGGTCCTAAAGTACCTCTACACAACAACAGGAAATCAGTTCTGAAAATAAAATGTGTTAGACACATTATAACAAACAAAATACTATCCAGGAATTACAGATTGTCTCTACCATGGTATGACTTAGAGTTATCAAAAACACGGAGATGAAAAACAATTTAACAACCCTGTCTTCTTCCTATAAATAACACCACTAAACTGAAATATTTAAGAATTCAATCTTCACTTCATTTTGAACGAGTTCTGGAGAACAATGGAAGTAACAAATCGACACTCCCAACTTACGATTGCTCCCAAATTTATGCAGCAAACGGAATCCTCACATGGGCATCTTGCAACTTACTGGATTAATCCTTATATTATTCTTCCTGGCGTTTTTTAGTTAATCGGGATCAATACAGGGTGTGGATTCGGCCCAGTTTTACGGCCATATGCCCTCCTTGACGCCAAGCCCACGTGGAGGGGTTGTATCCACTACTGCGTGTTTCTCTGGTGGTTGGAAATGTGATATGTTGTATGTAGATGACGGGAAGTTTATTAAGACGAACACAAAAATCAGCCCCTAGGAATTAACCCTACGCAGTTAAAATCCTCGATCCGTCCGGGAATCCAACCCAGGACCGTTTGAACCGAGGGGTAGCATGCTGAGCAACGAGATAGACTACTACTACTACTACTACTACCACTACTACTGCTATTTAATTTATGGCCCACTGACTACTATAATGGTTTTTGGACACAACGAGATGTCGGAATTTCATCCCACAGGAATTCTTCATCGTAGCATAAAATCTACCGATAGAGCGCTGTTAATGTGAATACTTTCAAATACTACTGAAATGGTTTGAAATCGGACTCGCCAACTGGACTGAAAAAGTCACCCAGTTGGCTGGTAAAGCGAGTTCAAAGCATATAATAAATATATTAGAAAACAGCTGTAATGTTGAGTTGAAGTACAGGATAGCATGGAGTGTCAGTGCAGTCAGTGCAATAGACCGATGGTCCAAACAGCAATGCAGTGTAATAAATATTACACATGAACTTTCATGAGCTGTCATCTATAATCGGAGAAATACTCTCTCTCTTACAACAACAGTTAAATCACATCAGTGAAATCAAGCCCGTGGAATTGAGGTATTTGTGTAATAAACATCGATAAGTGAAACCTAAAAGACAATCACTTGCTTTGACACGTTACTTTACAGGACTAATGAGCAGGCAACTATATTGCTGTAGTTGCAATCAGGGGTAAACATTTTGTATTAAATAGAATTCTTCGGTTGATCAGTCATGGAATATAACTTGTATTGTAATATCATGAGCTATCATCTATAATCTATAATTTGAATCTTTTCTGCAATCCTTTAAAAATTACATTCTGAAACTACAAACTGAAACAACCCACACCAGGACTACGTGGTACGAGAACTGAAAAGTTTCAAAGGAAAACAGCACGATTTGTTTTGTGTGATTTCCGACAAAGGAATAGTGTTAGGAATATGTTGCAACCTCTGAGCAGGGAAGACTTGGGAGTAAGGAGACAAGATACTCGACTATGTGGTATGTTTCGAGCTGTCAGTGGAGAGATGGCGTTGAAGGACATTAGTAAATAAATAAGCTTGAATGGGGCTTTCAGAAGTAGGAGAGATCATAATAATGAAGATGGAGTTGGAATTCAAGAGGACAAATTGGGGCAAATATTCATTTATAGGACGAGGTGTAAATTGGAGTAAATTATTAAGATAAATGTTCGTTTGTCTGTAATTTCATTTATTTTGCCAATTTTTCAGATATTAAACCGTTTTAGGTCAACTCAAGACCGTACCAATGGTTTTTAGCTAACATCTGTTTGTCTGTTTGTCTGCTTCATATTTAGAGTAAACTCAACCAGGAGCAGGTTTAAACATGCATATGATTTAAAAATCACCGAATAGACTGGGGGTTATAGGAAGACCAGAACAGGTTTCTTTTCTCTTACGCTATGGATTTTCTATAAAATCCGTATACTATATGTGAAATGTACCTTCATTTTAAACAACTTTTGGTTGGTACATAATTTCGCTTATCTTCAAGAATACTATTTTCTGAGGATTTTATGCTCTGCATTGAGTTATGGACACCCACGCAGAACGAAAATGAACCTACGGATTACCATGGAAACGTCCCTGGCTGCGTGCCAGCAGAGAAGTAACATATTGCCATATTCGTGATTATTCCTGTAAACTCATGGTTGTTCGTTGGATAGAAGCCGAGAGACGTCGAGCTGCCATTCTGTGGGATATTCGTGGAATACCGTTGGAGGTTATAATCGTCTTCGAACAGCACTAAAGGTGGCTGTTAAAATTTCAACAGTACCGCAGAGTGTAGCCCAATATTTCACACCGTAAGGTGTTTTATGGCATTTTTACTGTATTTCTCTTCTACTTCCGTTTTCTGCTTTAATTTCTTACCTCTGCCTTGCCTCTTTAGGCTTAAGTAATAACACCATAAGTCATCTTCTGATCTGGTTACCGAAGAATTTCTGCGCACACATTTCTCCTCTATTACCGCTTTCTTAAATCCGTAACTCATATCATCACAATTTAGTTAGGGAAATATCATTCTTGCAATACATCCACTTGCTATTTACATATTTGTCCTATCCGGCAGTCTTCCGTTATTATCCTATCTTCGATTAATGTCAATTTTCTTGACTGTATTATTTTCTTCCTTAATTTCTTCGTATATACAGTATGCAAGTGCTAATCCAGAAAACTGAAATCTGTTTCCTTTGAGGAAAAATTCCAAGATGTTCAATTGCGTACAGTTTTGGCTTCGAAACATATAGAAATATGGAGGCAATTGTAATGATGGTTCAGGCCTTCGTATCTGGTAAATGGTGGCTAAATGGTAAGTCGTATCACAAAACAGATAGCACAATCGCTGATCAATTTCGAGAGCTCTACAAGTTTGGTCCTATGACTTTTCGTCGTATCTCGATCCCTTATACGACATATTGAGAACTTCCTAACTGTCTGACAAACTTTACAACATATGTAAATCTGCATTTTACTTGAAAAATATGAAATATCTGCATTTAAAATGGAAAATCTGAAAATTAATATTCATTAAATAAAATACACACTCGTCGGACCTTGTACTCACACTTACTTGTTACCTGCTTACTTACACATACGTTATTTGAAGGGCGCCAGCTGCCACTCAGTGCAGCAATAATAGAATGAGACTCTTGACTATCTCTAGGGTGTGGGGTAATAAGCTTACTTTTTACAACATACCATATAAGTTCTGGGAAAAGGGGATTGGCGTTCGGTTTCCCCATTAATTTTGAGGTTAAGATATTTTACTTTCATTGAAATAAAACCATGAATTCGTTTGATAGAACAATATATATTCTTTAAATAATATATCAAAAAACAGTGAGTCTTGTTGCGATAAAACAGATGAGAATATGAAATTATGACATTGCAACTGGAAGAAACTAGGCATGAATTTGAATTCTTCTTGACCGGACATTTAACAATTTATACGAAATATTTCCCTCACTGATTCACTTGACTGTACCTTCAACACTTTTAGTGTAATTACGACGTATTCCTTTGATCTGGTGTTTACTGTAGATGTGTCACGCCTAACTTGGTGATACATCCTTGTGACTGCTTCTTCTCCA
Organism: Anabrus simplex; assembly: GCF_040414725.1. Lineage (NCBI taxonomy): Eukaryota > Metazoa > Arthropoda > Insecta > Orthoptera > Tettigoniidae > Anabrus > Anabrus simplex. The sequence goes on along the minus strand of NC_090265.1, from coordinate 636,358,855 downwards.
TATCATCTGACTTCTTTGTAAGTCAATATGGTATTACCTCTTGGCAGGTCCAGGGTTGCCCTCTCTGACTCCATGGTAAGCCCTTGCGTCCGTGTCTTCCACTAAGTGACGGACCAACCATTTGGTCTCACTCTCTCAATGACCAATAATTAATGGCTCACTGAGTCTTCTCCATCTCTCGTTCACACTCGTTGACTGACCAACTAAGGCCTCTTGATCTAGTAGACTTCTTCACTGTACTGCATCCGTATAACTAATGACTGACGCTACAATATGCACCCACCTTATATAGACGCTGGTTGACACAGCTACGTAATCTCCAGAAATAACAATGACATACTCCCACCTACGCGACAGATATTACACACAGTGGTGAAATTGCCCTGGGGCGGCCGACTCTCTGAGCGCATATCTAAATAAATACGATGACGTAGCCATGGAGTGGCGATGACTTGGCAGAATCGCCAACAATATTGCACAATGCACCAACGTCACATCCAATCTCTGATATATACAACAATTCTCACTGTACAGGTATTGAGTGTTATTCTACACATACGTATATATGCATACATCTAAGTACAATCTTGCAAGCAACAGGCATTGCAAAATAGAATTGAATAAGACTGATAATTACAATAATAGTAATAATATCACAGATAAAATAATAATAATACTGACATAATAATAATAATAATAATAATAATAATAATAATAATAATACAGATAAAATAATAAAATAATAAAAATACAGATATCATCTTGTAACGGGATATGAACCGTTACAATATAGAGCTGCATTTCTCGATCATAATCAAATCCCCCAACTGGATAGTGAGAGACATTAGGAAAAGGGGCATGCCATTATGATGAAATCTCCCCACCTCCATTGCTAATGGCAGTACGCAAGTGAGCCTGCCGTTATAGTATAAACTCCCGAGCTCAGTTGTGAATGGCAGTAGGAAACGTAGCCTGCCATAATCATCAACTCCCCCACCACCCCCCGCTCACGCGCATCTTACGTTGGAAAAAGCGTATGGGGTCTTTCCGTGGTGTTTCTCGGATAACGCTAAGAGACTTGCAATTTAATATAATCTTACTCACTGCGTGCACAGTAATATTCGTAGAAATCCGTATACAATGTACTAGAATATCGTAGTGAAGCACGGGTATATTTGCTAGTAGGATATAATTAACTAATTAAGAGACAGCCTCAGCATTTGCCTGATGTGAAAATTGAAAAGCAGGGGAAATCATCTTCAGGAGCTAAATTAATCCTGGACCCAGAACCTCCTACAGAGGTTCAACATCCCCAATACGGCCACTCTGACACGGGAAATACAAAATAGAAAAAACAACTAATGCATGATGATCTCCAACCTTCAGTGAGAAGATGGCGGCTGAAGAAGAAGTTGTTTTTTTCTTCAGATCTTTTACACGTGAGTATCTTGGGATAAAACAGAAATTAGTAAAAAGTAACCCCGCGATGTGAGAGGATGGCACAAGAAGGAGAAGAGGGAGAACATTTTTTTTTTGCTAATTGTTTTACGTCGCACCGACACAGATAGGTCTTACGGCGACGATGGGCCAGGAAAGGGCTAGGAGTAGGAAGGAAGCGGCCGTGGCCTTAATTAAGGTACAGCCCTAGCATTTGCCTGGTGTGAAAATGGGAAACCACGGAAAACCATTTTCAGGGCTGCCGACAGTGGGGTTCGAACCTACTATCTCTGTCGGCAGCCCTGAAAATGGTTTTCCGTGGTTTCCCATTTTCACACCAGGGAGAACATTACTCAACTCAGTGAAATGAAGAGAAAACTGACCGTTTACCCCGCAAGAAGTAGAATTCAGAGCAATTAGTTAACCAGAACATTTACAATGTCCTCTCAACCGTTTAGAAACTGCTCTGCTCGACAGATTGCGCATGTGTGTGCAATCACGGTACAAAGTAAAGCACGGTTCACTGTCCATTTCGTAAACATCCTGTCCTTGTGAATCCATATACCCTACCTCATCAACATTCACTTTCCTCCTTGCATGTGCGGGCATGAGTTACAGGACGAACATGTTAGGATGGTTTTGTTTTAGTTCTTCTAGGAGCTTGAGATATTGCGGTTAACAGATTCGTGTAGTTAAATGCATGCGTTAATGATAATAATACAAAAATAACAGCAACGAACAATCAGGTAGTCTCAGCTAAAGTGTGCAGTTGTTTTTATCTGAGGTAATTTTGACTGCCTGTGTTTCTATTTTGATATTCCACTGTACTAGATAAGAAATAAATTTATTTACATTGGCCGATTTAAAGTTCAAAAATTTAAGTATTTTTAATGGAAAATACTTCACGCGTCACCAAAAATATTTACCTGCCGACACAGTACATGCAGTGCTGAATGGATTCACATTCTTCAAAATATCCGACTACGTCTCTCCCGAATTTGAAGTCAAAATCTGGGGATCTGAAAGTGAACACATTAGCACTGATCTACGGAAGAAGATAATAATGATAATAATAATAATAATAATAATAATAATAATAATAATAATAATAATAATAATAATCGAGAGAGGAGAAATATAATATATTAAACTATCAACTAGCCGAATGTACGGGCAAAATATACAGTAATCAAATGAAAGATGTAAAAAATTACAAATCTGAGAACTGTGTTACCAGGAGGCTGATTGAAACCAGGTTAAAAATAAAGAATGTGGATTACGTAATTTATAATCACGTTCACAGGTTGTAGATGTCAGATCTCACCATTCCCACTGAACCGCGTATTATAGATAATGATAAGGACAGAAATTCTGTCCTTTGGTAAACTGAGCCGTTTCCAGAACTTGATGAAGAAGGCTGACAAATTACCACGAGTTCAAAGCATTAGCTCTATCATCTCGAACGATTCTATCAATAATTGACGAAGGACACCTATAACAAGAAGATGCTGGCATAATGATCTAAGTTAAGACACAGTCGCGGAATTTCAATATTTGAACGCGCCAGAAACATTGAATATAGTGGATTCGAATCCCACTGTCGGCAGCACTGAAGATGGTTCTCCGTGGTTTCCCATTTTCACAACACCAGGCAAATGCCGTGGCTGTACATTAATTAAGGCCACGGTCGCTTCCTTCGCACTCCTAGCCCTTTCCTATCCCATCGTCGCCATAAAACCTATCTGTGTCGGTACGACGTAAACAAAAATAATATAATTCGGAAAACTGGGATGGAAGACATTAGAAAGAGAGATGATCAACAAAATTCTGGTCCCAAAGATGAAAAATGAAAGGAGACCCAGATCTAACAAGTATGTACCAGAAGATAGAAAGAAGTGGTTGGACTGATGAGGGAAGGAAGTATTAGAGTTCTATTGATACTTAAATGAGGATAGACAGGATCTGGTTGACGATACGAATGTTTGAGTTCTTTATACAGTGGAAAACAGAGTCAAAACTTTTTCGGGAAGTGAGAATTGATTGGACCGGGTCCAGCTCCTTTGCTAAAAGGTCAGCGTTGGTTCCAGGATTTTATTCGCAACTGACTAAACACTATCTCGCGGGCTGTGTGTTTGTTTTATTTTAATGTAATATTCATCTTCATATGCACACAACACATAACCACCACAGAATAACGCAATAGTGAATACATCCCTCCACCCAGGTTTGGCGTCAGGAAAGGCATCCAGTCGTAAAACAAGGTTTAATACGTACAAGGTATCGATCCCAAGTGGATGGGAAAATGCAAAGAAGAATAAGAGGAAGAATAAGAATTGAAAGAGATTTGTGGGAGATAAGACATAGTGGAGAGAGATATATTTAGACAACAATCAGGGATTTCAGTGGTTTCCAGGACAAAGGGGAAGCGGTGGGGGTAGTAAGGTAAATAATGAATGATTATACGCACCAGGATATAATAAAGAAGTAGCAAAGAGAAAGAAACGGTAATGACAGAAAGTGAATGCAGGGACAGGGAAATATTGAAGTGATGACTATCAAGCGTGGTTCAGAGATGACCTTAGGAAAACGAAGAAAAGTAATACTAGGAGTCATTTATCTCCCCGTTAGTTTTAGCAAATACGCCTGTAATATATTGATCTATTTATATTGTGATCGCAGCCACGGGGCTTCCAACCTTACGTGGAATCCGAATCCGAAATAATGGAACGTGAAACTTCATGTCCTATATTGGCGGAAAGTCGAAACGTTGTCAGCTTGGTGAGAAACCAGTGATGATGTTAGTCGGCTATCATACCCCTCTTACTGCCCGGTAAATCTAATACCAATTTAATTACCAACGGGCAGCGCTGTTCGGCCCCGGTCAGTTCAATGAATGTGTGAATTACGATGATGGGGATGGTATTTCTGGCGTAGAATACATCTACAGTTTCGAGACCGTAATTGAGCCGATGAGCGATACAGAAACATGAAAGTTTTACAATTGAAATAACTTCCTAGACTATATATTCCTGTTCAAAAATTATTGTACTTCGACCTCTCTATTCGATACTTTAGTTTCTGTACAACCTTTTGAATCATCTGGTATACCTGCTTGAAAATACACTGGCGGAAAGTTAAATCTCACACACCAGTAAGACATTATTTTAGAGGAATGGAATTTAGGCTAAGTAATTTTCTAGCTAACATATTTATTTGATTAAAATATACAGGTCACTGGTTCAAGTATGTGCGAGAAGACATGTAACACAGTAGTACATTAATAACCGCTGTGGTCACCACGATTTTGAATGCAAACCTGCAAACTTTGCATGCAATGTATCGTACAGGTGCCGTATGTCACTTTGTGTGATGGAGTTCCACGCCTGTTGCACTCGGTCAGTCAAATCAGCAACAGTTAATACTCGTATTGGATGGCGCTGGATTTGTCGTCCCATAATCTCTCATACATGCTCAATGGGCGAAAGGTCTGGTGATCTCGCAGGCCAAGGCAAATGGCCGATACCCTGTAGAGCACGTTGGGTGGCAGCAGTGGTAAGAGGGCGAGCGTTATTCTGTTGGAACAGCCCTTGAATAATGCGAATGAATGGCAGCACAACCGGTTGAATCACCAGTCTGACTTATTAATCTGCTGTCAAGATTTTTGGGATGTCGACAAGAGAGCTGCTGCTGCTGCTGCCGTCAAAGGAAATCGCCCCCTAGAGACCATAATTCTTGGAACAGATCCAGTGCGTTGACGCCACAGACAGCTTGGTTTTACACCTGGCCTCTTCTTTTCCAACCCACGGCCAACACTGGCACCAAAGGATGTCCTCCGAGAACACAACAGATCTACACTCCGGCCTTCGGTGTGCCCCAGTTTGGCACCACTGAAGTCGCAGATGGCAGTGATTCGGAGTTAGTGGCATGAACGCTACAGGAAGTCTAGCTCGGAGCTGTCCGTCAAGTAATCGATTGTTAACTGTTCATTGTGTCAATCTCGTGCCAACTGAAGCTTTAACAGCTGCTGCAGATACAGTGCGATCCACCACAGTCATGCGATGAATACGACGGTCTTTCCTCTCCGTAGTGGCCCGTGTCTTCTTGAGACAGCGCCTTCCCGTGACCATTGTTACCAACACCGATGCTTCCTGTCAAATCTTTCTGCAATACCGCGAAAAGAACATCCAACTTCTCGTAGCCCTGTTACACGGCCTTGTTCAAACTCAGTAATATGTCAATACTGCGTTTTTCTTCTCCTTAAAGGCATGTTTGACGATGACTAATGCTCACGAAATGTACAATGCGTATTTAGATTAAACTTTATTTGCAAGTTCATAGTAGCGCTACTGGCCCATTTTTCGTCGAGAAGCGCGCAAATCTGAATAGGCGCCATCTTTCAGGTGTGCAAACACGCCTCCTGAATTTCGTTAATCCAACACAATTCCATCTTGGTGTTGGGATTTCGTTTTCCACCAGTGTAGATTTTACTTCTGCATCGACGCGAACTGCTTGTTGGTTATCCTGTACAAAATAACAATCACTGACATAAGGTCTTCACGTATTCTGGATCTGATTTATAGTGAACAATTTGTGTGGAAAAATGATCGTGTTGTATATATTAACATTCGGGAAATTTTCAATACTTATAAGCTTTTGAGTCTGTTGAACAGTAATATAACATTTCAGTGTTCTTGAATTGGGGATAATATAAAGAAAAAAATACATATTATGAGTACAGCCACTTTTGTTGCACTTAAGTTAGAAAACTGTTGGCACCAAAGAAAACTGTCCACAGATAAGTACACAAACGCTATCAGTTTGAAAGCGATTTTGATTCACAATCCGTGAAACGCGTCTCCGGTCCTTGTCAGTCAGGGTCGTTTTGCGACCACAATTCTGACGTCGTGTTTCGTGGCCACTTGTAATACACCACTGCTTGTAAACACGTTGAACAGTCGGCAGCGAAACACAAACACACTTCATGCACCATATGGCTATGGGCACGGCCAAACACGATTGCCCCTTTTCACCATTTTGTCACATCCCATGCTGACGGATACTATCCGCTTGAAACATCAATGTCTCACTGATCGCTACTGTCTTATGCTCACGTAGAGGGAATGCGCGTGCTGTTGAGCACGGGACTCGTTCGCTGCGCCAGTTGTACAGGCTTAACGATTCATCTGTGCATGTCACTATACTAGACTTAACTAAAGTTGGCGTCTGAGAGGTAAGGCTGGAGGGAGGAGCATTGCACGTGCCATTTCACGATGTTGCCACATTCCAGCATTCCTTTCTACATTCTCTTACCCCTCGCTTCCGGCTCACTTGTTCCCTCCTTCATTCTGACCGTTGTGATCTGTTGTAGACTACCTGGCCAGGCGGTGTCGTCCCAGTGACAGTGACAGGTTTGGCAACTCCCAGCAGGACGAGCTGCCCTGAAGTTTTATCTCCATGGCAACCGCAGTCGCCCCACCCTCGTTTCCATGGCAACCACACAGCCACTCCCTTTATCCCGCCTCGGCAGGCAGTAAACGGACCTCCCTCTAAGAAATGTCACACACCAACTCTTATTATTAGCAGTATAGGGCGACTAACATTTTGTCCGGTGAGCTTGCAGTTTCCTTTACGCACTTGCATAGGGAAATGAAAAAAAAAAAACGGGAATTTTTCTGATGGACTACATATCTGCATGTGGCTGGGAAGCGTGACCAGTCTTAAGGAAAAGGATGAATAGCATAGCATTGTGAGATACGAGGTTTTGTTTCTTCAGCAACGATATGTTAAGAATAAGGCAACTGCAATCAAGAAGTTAGTCTTCAGTGCCGGAATTGGATGCTCGGACTTAGGAACGATGCAAATTTCCATTCTTATCGTGTCAAATACTTTCTAGTGTGAGTGAGACAATTTTCAACAGCATATCAAGAGCGGCTTTTACGGTGGACATATATTCTGCCTCCGGAAAATCTGGAAGTTTCCAATCGGGTGACTTTTATCTGGGAGCTTCAGGGTATGTTTTATAATTCAGCTATATATTCATGCCTACAATTTTTCTGAACGAGAATACTTACAGCTATACTCAATAGCGTAACAAACATGCGCGAATATTTTAAATGCTCTATTGTAGTTCAACATTTAATACGACTCTTTAACCAATGAACAGTACCATTAAAGCACACAGTCTGATTGCATAACATTTAAAACTTTTAAAAATTGGCATTAACCACTCACCCCAGGAATAAGATAAGAATGTTAATCTATGGTAGTTTCACAAAGAAAAAGACCGTCGCTATACAAAATTCCAAAACAGTAACCGCACTCTAATTACAAACCTCAAAGTACCAATTATGAAAGGAATGATGAAAGGTAATCGATAACCGCATTATTACGGTATAACGCAGAAAATCGATCATCGGCTATCGATTATTATCTATCAGTGAGAACATTCGAGAAATTACATGCGATTAAGCAAACAGTACAGCCGTGTTACAAACCTTAGTCTTATAAATATCCTCACAAGAAAATAAAATTGCGAGTGTTTGGTGGTCGGAAGAGTGCGATCGTGCCATTCTTTGAAACCGAACAAAGAAAAGAATACCCAAGGGATTTTTCTTATACTGACTTGCATTTTCAGAGGTTAATAATAATTATTATATTATTATATATACGTAATAATATTTATTTAAGAACATGTGTTTACAACGATTCAGTTTACGTAAAATACAAAGTCATATCTTAAAGAAGAAAAACTTCATCCAGCTCTTTACTAGGTGGTAGTGTCCCGAGAATGGATGTGACATTCCCATGCATTAGAGCTATGCTGATGCGCGGGAATAAAAGAAGCAGTTGATCGCCTATCGCCGACAATCCGAGCAATTGATAAAACTGAGGCCCTCATTACCCAGGGTACCACTCTATTCAATGAATACTGGCACGAAGAGGCATTTGTCCAACAAATCGCTGTACTTTCTTCTTTTAGCATTTTCTCTATACGTGGTTGCACCTCTAGCACTCATTGACGAAAGGGGAAGACTGTACTGGGCGAATGTGTCGGCACAGGTAAAATCCCACAGGAGATAATATCTACCTTTTTTCCATGGCACAAGTGTCATTCCATCTGACCTTTTACCGTCTGAACGGCAGTAGCCAGTGGGCTCTCGTGTAGAAGGAAGATGACATGCGTCTGCCTTTACTTTTCACACAAGAAAGGCCATGGAATTATTTCGGAAAATGTTCTACATTATTAATAACATTATTAATAACTTTGCAACTATAAATGGCACATTCTCTGAAGCAGAACTAAGAAAACAATTTCAAAGTTAATTATTTCGCAAAATATCTTACATTCACCAATTATTCGTAGAATTCATATAAGGGATTGGTTTCCCAGTAATAAGTGGGGTGATAATTTAGTTGTGACAAATGTGACACATTAATTTTTCCATCTAATATTTTTCATCCATATTTCTCACTTCGGATATTTTAAGTTGACTTGTTTCCATGCACAAAAGCTGAAGATGACCCATTTGGGGTCGAAGCATGCCCTAGTTTTTATGAATGTACAATCAACTTAGTTTTTAGTGTTTAACATTATATTGGTATTGAACAAGTTGACTAACAACTATATTCTTCTAAGAATTGTGTTTAAAAACATTCCGTATCTCTCGCAATGGGTATCGCAGAACATAAGTGACTCCTTCGAAGGTCAGCAAAACATCGACGCAGAAATTTATTCTGTATATATGGTTGTTAATCAATTGTCACTATTAATATTTCTACCCATGAATAATTCTCCGTATAAAACACAGTGAAGAACGTATCTTAACTGTAGCGGAATGAACGACATACCGTTTATTTAACAGACATTATCAGTTAATAAAGAATTTGTATTTTTAGTGTCGACTTATACCGGTAATTTCAGTGTCTGAAAAGAAGTTACGAAAAATTTACTGGCATAATAAACCCAATAATATAAGACAGGATCAGTCATACATTTTTTCCTAAACCCTTTGCTTGATCGCCATGGGAGTAACTGGTTCATATCTCTTGTATCCTGCGACGTAGTGTACTGAATTCGCAACAGAACGTTAGCGGTAAAGATTAATAATATTAGCATTGAAATTCCCCAAGGTAAATGCATGGCGTACGCAGAAATGATCAGAATTTTTTCTAGCGAATGGAGCACTATCATGAGCGCGTGATTAGGAAACGTACGGTATCATTTGTTTACATGTACTGTGCAGTTGGCAAGTAATACAGTAGTGTGCATTACGTGACTCAAAACATGCAGGGGAAGGGAGTGGATAAGCCAAGCATTGGGAAATATAAATTTCAAGCATCATTCCCTGTAAGTTTTCTCCTTTGTGCCCTGCACCGCGTGAAACACACTACAAAAATGAAACAAACAGATATTAATGTTCATAGTATATAAGATAAACAATTAACAGAATTCAGTTATCAGTAAACATATCTCCTCTCTCTAAAGTCGAGCTGGGAAGGCTCGGTCTGTTACGCCAGGAAATCTAAATAACGTAAAGAATATATTTGGTATTAATAGTAGTGTGCATTTCTGATTGACACATAAGAAAACACATTAATAACGTACGGATCCACCTTGGACAGTTTTATTAGCCTATTTCCTAGGATACTGTGTTCTAAACAGCCTTTTATACCTGTCAATACCACAGGATGTGCTTGCAATATTTACTTTTATTACATATGTTACATGGGTATGTCATTTCAGTAATTATTTTCTAGTGTGGCGATCTTTGACATGCACTAAATGTACTGTGTTTACCGAAATGCTTTATAAATCCAATCCACTGTGCTCGCCCGAAAGCGGCAGGAGTTTTACAACTAATATTCAAGTTTTGGACCCCAGTCGGTTCAGGATACCTTAGCGCATGGTAGTAATAATGAGAAAAAAGACACTACATTAACCGGACATGGTAATCAAATGTTGCTCAGTAATACGCTGCCAGTAATAGCAAGGTTGCTTTTTCGTTTCAGAACACTATGTCCTCTTACAATTTCCGTAACTTATTTTCAGACACCCAGTATATGTGAAACCTTAAAGTTTTGCAACACCTCAAACACACGACACAAATTTATAAAATTCTAGTGAGTAACTGGTAAAGAGCAAATTTTATACATATATCCTTATTTTAAGGCTAGCGGCCTGTGGGTAGGGAGCCTTCCTCTTGCCTGGAGGCTCTCAGATCGATTCCCTGCCAGGTGAGGGATTTTACCTGGATCTGAGGGCTGGTTGGAAGTTCACTTAGTCTATTGTGAGACAAATTCAAAGCTATCTGATGGTGAGATAGCGGCACTGGTCTAGAAAACAAGGGATAATGGCCGAGTGGATTTGTAGCGCTACCACACTTCACCTCACAATATAGACCTAAGCAGCAGTTGCTTGGTAGACCAAGGCCCATCAGGGCCCATGGGGTTTTGTTTGTATAAATGTTATTATTAATAAGCAGTTTTCCTTTCATGTATATAGCCTATTAGGGTTTCATATTATTTTGTTTTATATTCGACAGACTCGGAAACTTAAACAGAAATTGCATGTAAAAAAAGCAAACCCCATGGCGCAACAGCCCCGAAGCTCCATGGCCTACCAAGCGACTGCTGCTCATCCCGAAGGTCTGAAGATTACGAAGTGTGATGTGGTCAGCATGGCGAATTCTCTCAACCGTTATTCTTAGCTTTCTAGACCAGGGCCGTTATCTCACCGTCATATAGCTCCTCAACTGTAATAACGTAGGCTGTGTGGACCTCGAACTAGCCCTCAGAACCAGGCAAAAATCCATGACATCACCGCGAATCGAACCAGGGGCCTCTGGATAGGAGGCAGGCACGCTACCCCTACACTGCGGGGCCGGCCGAAAATTCATTTAAATAATAGATATCCTCAGAAAATTAGCATAATAGATTCTATTTCTAATACTTCTTGAAAACTGTCTATAGAAGAATGGCCTCCAACATGGACATTCCTCACATATACTGTATATTTAATTGTGGTTAAAACAAGGATATCCTATGGCCAGCCATACGATTCAGGGGTTGGAAGGAGATGGGAATTATGGTGGGTTCAATTAGGCTAATTCGAGGATTTTAATTGTAGACGGAGAGCGGGAACAGCGTTCACCTAGCCCAGGGTCTCTCAATCGCCCAAAATCTCACGCGTGCAGACAGCGGTGCAGAGCAGAGTTCCTGTGCACAGTGCATCGGTCCTGCTAGGCTCGGCTCGGACCAATGCTTTGTCTCTGGGCTACTCGGCTAAACTCGGCTCGGATTTGGAGCGCTACGGAGCAAGTGAGGAAGAGGGAGACAGGGGGAACGAGCGAGGCAGGCGTGGGGAAAGAGAATGACAGCGTTATTGCTCCAAATCGAGGAGTGGGGGTCTGCACTCTGGTCAACCAAGCGAAGTCGTCTTTTGCACCGTACACAGTGCATGCACCAGGAGCATGCACACTGAGAGGCCCTGAGTCTTAGCCTCATGAATTCAACCGAGCATTTGTCCAACACGAGGGGCTCGTAGTTCCAGACACCCAAACTGTAAGAATGAGGAAGTAATCCCGCTGACACAGTGACTCTATAATATAAAAGCCAGTTGAACACACAGCCGGCGTCTTTGAAGGCCAAAGTGTTCCTTTAAAGCACAGAATTATTTCTGAGGTGAATATATTCCATTGATTCTATTAATCGTCCGCCTCCGTGGTGTAGTGGGTAGTGTGATTAGCTGCCACCCCCGGAGGCCCGGGTTCGATTCCCGGCTCTGCCACGAAATTTGAAAAGTGGTATGAGGGCTGGAACGGGGTCCACTCAGCCTCGGGAGGTCAACTGAGTAGAGGTGGGTTCGTTTTCCACCTCAGCCATCCTGGAAGTGGTTTTCCGCTGTTTTCCGCTTCTCTTCCAGGCAAATGCCGGGATGGTACCTAACTAGGCCACGGCCGCTTCCTTCCCTCTTCCTTGTCTCTCCCTTCCAATATTCCCATCTCCCACCAAGGCCCTTGTTCAGCATAGCAGGTGAGGCCGCCGGGGCGAGGTACTGGTCATTATCCCCAGTTGTATCCCCGACCCAATGCCTCACGCTCCAGGACACTGCCCTTGAGGCGGTAGAGGTGGGATCCCTCGCTGAGTCCGAGGGAAAAACCAACCCTGGAGTGTAAACATATTAAGAAAGAAAGAAAATCTCTTAATCGTTAAAAGAAATGTATTGCGATTACTTGTGCCTTGCCATCAGTAATTGGTTTCTTATCAGAATCAATCTGAATGAATCTGACTAATTATTGTTTTTTTTTTCTTACAGGTAAGTGAGGTGCCAACTTCACGGAGAGACATGGTGTTAACAAGAAAAAATCAAGTAAGGTATTCATTAAATGCAGAACGTTGTCAATGATGCAGTACGTACATATAAATGATAATTTATTTGCATGTTTCTCAGTAGTAACTTTAGTAATAAATTTTGTGAAAGCTATATCGTGCTTTATGGTTACAATGGCGACAGTTATAAATAAAGCGTAATCCTTCTTTTATAACTACGAAACACAAACAGTTGTAACAATCGCTTACCTTCCTGTGTGTAGTAATACTGGATCTGCCACTCTGGTGTGTTATCGCGTTAACCCACGCATTCCAAAACAACGCGCCATACAGTGAACGCCATCAGAAACAAACATCTTGTCTTTCTACATGTTATCCAAAAAATATTCGATTCTTAAAATATATTTTAAGCCATAAAACTGAGCGGTGGTCTGCATATGGTTGTGTCTTGTGAACCCAACAGCCCAGCATTGCTGCTCTTCCCCCACAGAAACCTTGAATAAATAATATAAATGTGCCGACGGTGGGATGGGGCTAGGACTTGGAAAGAAGAGAGCTACCGTGGCTTTAAGTAAGGTAGGTTTACCTATTGCGAAAATTACGGAAAACTGCCGAAGATGGGGCGCGAATCTACTATCTCCAGAATACAAGTTAACAGCTCCACCCTTCGATCCGCATCCCCTGTGGGTGGGAGATGCAGACGAAGAATACACTCACGGTATCCTCTGCCAATCGCAAGAGGCGACTAAAAGGGGCGACCAAGGGATGATTGGATTAGAACCATGGAACTACTTGTGATTAGTACCACCACGCGGGGAACACCATGGGTCGCTATTACTTGCGCATAGTACCACTATGTTAGGTACCAAATAGGTTTGTGATTAGTAGCACGCAGGAGCACCGCGCGGTCGGGCTTTTACAGTACCTGTGATTAGTAGCACTATATGAGCGACACCAGGGTTCTGGCTTGCCTATGATTAGTACCCACTATATAAGGAACACCACGGGATAGTACGAGTCCCTGTGGTTAGTACACTTATGTGATGAAAACAATAGGTTTGCATTGCCTGTAAATGGCGCCGCTATGTGCGGAACACCAAAGGTCTGTATTACATGAGCGAATTTCATAACCCGTCAGTAGTACCATAATGTGTGGAATACCGCGAGTCTACGATACTTTTGATTAGTACCGTACGATGACAAATACCATGGTTCTACTTTCCAAGTGATAAGTACCTGTATGAGAGGCCGATAACCTATATTTTGGACCCCTTTAGCTTGCAAGCATTACCGATTCACTATTGAGCTATAGAAGTAGTCCCTTGGTCAGTATTACTATTGTTTTCCGTCAGTTTCTGAGACTGAGCCATTGCGGGTCGGTTCCATTGATTGTTTTAAATTCTTATCCATCCGTTCATTTTTCGTCCTCACGCTTTGAATTCTGGTCAGTGGAGAATTTTGGATTTTATTTTTTCATTGCATTTCGTCTCATTTCGTACCATCAGGGGCCGACGACCTAGATTTTAGGCCCCTTAAAACAACAAGCTAGGGGCCGATGACCTTCGATGTTAGGCCTCTTTAAACAACGAGCATCATCATCATCATCATCAAAACAACAAGCGTCATCATCATCATCATCATCCTTCGATCCGCGTAGCTAAGTCGCTTCATTCCATTTATAATTCATACCCTTGACTTAATATTTCTAAATGAAGAAAATTGCTATTCAAAAACTTTGGTTGGGAGTTACTTTTCAGAGTTTCTTCCAAGAAATTGGAGATGAATTGATAGTAACATTTTTGTGTCCATAGGTTCGCCTTTTTATCTGACTGGTCAGTGAGGGCTTTTGTCTTATCCATGCTTGACTAAATAAAGTAACGAAAATATGTTAGTGATTGTATAACAGTAACTTCAATAATGGTTATAACACCTGAAAAATAGCTTGGTATTATAGTTTGGCTCCGGGAGTATATCTATATATATAAAATAAGAGTTTTGTCTGTACATTGCTCAGAATTTGAAAAGAATGGTATTTCTGTATCGGTCATGTCCACAATAACAAGAAAATGCAATTTTTACTTTTCCGTAATGTCTGTCTGTCTGTCTGTCTGTCTGTCTGTCTGTCTGTCTGTCTGTCTGTCTGTCTGTCTGTCTGTCTGTCTGTCTGTCTGTCTGTCTGTCTGTCTGTCTGTCTGTCTGTCTGTCTGTCTGTCTGTACACGCATCACTAGAAAACGGCTGAAGAGAACTTAATAAAAATCGGTATGCAAAGTCAGGAAATAAGTCGCTACAATTTAGACTATAAATAATTTTATTCATGCTGAGTGAAATGGTAGTTTAGGGGAAGGCCAAATATTTTATTCTTAAATATTCACGTTATTAGTGGACTTTCTCATTGAAAAAGTGTATGCAAAGTCGGAGAATGAGCCACTAAAATCCAGGCTATACATCATTTTATTAACGCTGAGTGAAACGGTACTTTGGGGGAAGGCCTAAAATGTAATTCTCAAATATTTAAATTATTAGTGGTCGTATCGATAAATACTACATAACGAAAGTCATATAGAATTAAATTTCCGACCATTTGTGTCTTATACATTTTTAACGTACCGGGTATGATAACACAGATATTCATGAATTTGTATTTTTGTTGCTAAGTCCATATCAACGCCGAGCCACGAGAAAATGGGTTAACAGAATTTAATGAAAATCGGTATATAGAGACGGCGAATAAGAAACAACTTTCTAAAGCCGGCTTTACATTTACGAGTAACTCTTATACGAGTAGGCTATTCGGACTGACTCGGATAAGAAATCGTAAATGTAAACAATGACTCGTACGTACTCGTAGCTCGTTTGCGAATAGTAATTATAGTAGTCAGGCTTCCGACTTGCATCCGAGTTCGACTGTTTTAAAAATGGCGGAGAATAAATACTGCAGGATGTCTGGTGAAAATCTGGAGGAGTTCATTGATTTATACTACAGAGCGGAGTGCCTGTGGTATGTTAAATGTTCACAATATCTGGAGATCAATGCGAGAAATAAGGCCTATGAAGGTATAGCGTAAATGTTAAATGTTAAAAGAAAATCAACAACTTTTGGAATGAACAAGGAAATAGTTGAGGCGTCAAGAATTCTAATGATTTGAAGCTATCTCCAGTAGCTAAAAATCTCAGAGTCACTGCCAGTTGCAGCTGAGAACTGATACAACTTCTCATCTGAGTGTTTTCTTTGGAGATATGAGGAGCAACCTGGAAAAAATGAATTACTAATAATATGCCAGTATTAGCATATCGGTACCATTATTATAAAAGTCATTTCGTCCACTTACCAAAAGGTGCAACATTTCAAATGTACTAAAATCCATCCTTAAGAAGTCTCTATAACCATCTCCTTCCTCGTTTAATAAATCAACCAGTAAATGTTCGTGTATTCCAAATACGGGTCTTTCATTCAAGGATTCTTTAACCTAAAAGCTTCTGACTTTTTTCGCTTCATTCTGTTGTCTTGTTTTAAAACACAGCAGCAAGATACCAGCCATAGCAAGACGTTTTCGTCTGTTTGGAGCCATATTGGAAACTGTACTCTTTTATGAGTAAGCACCATAAATGGAAACGCGTTTCCTATTCGTATACGAGCGATCGTATACGAGTTACTCGTAAATGAAAAGCCGGCTTAAGGTATAAACAATTTTATTCAAATGGGATTAAATTGTAGTTTAGGGGAAGGCGCCTGAAATTTAATTTTTAAATACCTATGTTATTGGTCCTATCGAAAAGTACTACATAACAAATGTTACAGAGAATACAATTTCCGACCATGTATATTTTATTCAGTTTTACCGTACTGACTATGATAGGTGTGGTATTTCAGAGTCGGAAGAAAACTAAATGTGAAGGCCTACAATATCGAAAGCGCATAACATTGATGAACAATAACATTACATTGACCATTGTTAGTGGTGGAGTTCTTTATCTCTTATGCTGCTTCTCAACTCCGATAGATGGGATTACTGCTGCGTACAGAGTATAATAGCCTGACTGATTACTGGCGGAAAATAGCCGGGAAGTTAGAAAACTTTCTTCTTTAGCATGCCATTCCTCTGTTTCATACATTTTCTGATACAGCTGGTGCGTAACACACCGGATAGTATTCCAGCTGTTCGATCCCCACTCTGACGCGCTGTTTTGAATGACCAGTATGCATACTTGAGACAGAGGCTCACGTAAGAACAAATTCACTCCCATCATCACAGAAGCAATCCAGAAAGCAGGACTCCCTCAACCGATCCTGATCAACCCCCTCCGCCTCACCTCAGACCCAACTTACACCCCCATACCATACCCAGAAACCCACGACACCGGCACTCTTACTGATCCCACACCACCAACCCGCTCACGTACCTCACAAACAGATCCACTGAAACCTACACAGAAACCTATCCAGATCCAGAAAACAAAATTCAAGACGAAAATAACCCAAACAACACCACTAACCTCAGTCCAAACCGAATCAGAACCATCACCACCCGTTCCACCACCTCCCCCACCCACCCAATCCACAGAAACTCAAACCAACCCACAGCCACCCCTCACTGACACTCAGACAAAAAACAAAGAGCAGATGTAAAAAACCTGCTCACACTGCACCAACCCAGCATCAAACCCAGACACCTTCACACTCATCTCTCATTACACAGTGCTTTAATTGCCTGGAACTAAACCACGTAGCCAGTTCCTGCTCTAAAGCCACTCGATGCAATAGGTGTGGTGGTCCTCACCGCCACACAGATTGTAAGGTGCCAAGGGCCCAGGCGAGGTGTGCCAACTGCCAAGGCAGTCATGCCGCCTCATTCCCTGGTTTCCCATACATCAAGAACGCAATTAAAACACATTACAAACGATCCAGACACTTGCATCTTACCACTCAACCACCCCCGCTATTCAACCTATCGATCCCACCGCCTAAGCAACCGAACCCAGGACCCTTGACTACTCACCCAGCACCACCCACTCCAGACATAACCGCACTTCTACAGCTCATCCTACTAAACCTAATTTCATCCCAGACCGGATCACTACCCACGCCCACCCCGCAAAACCATGCCACCCCCCAGTAACCGCCCCCACCAAGTCATCTTCCCCGCCAAGACAAGAGCAAGAACCATGAATTTTCTCACTTCCTAAAAACGACCTTCTAGCCTATTAAGTCCACCTACATCTTAATACAATCAATGCACCCAATCAAAAAACAGTACAACCTCCTAAAAAGAAATTCAGACTACCACAACCAAAGAAGCACTGGAAACAACCGGAAGTCGAGGCGGATATTCATAAAAGCTGCAATTTCATATGCTGTTTTTTTTTTTAATTTAAAGTATCACAAACAGCCGATATTCGAGAATAACAATTTTATTCTAGCAAACAATCCAGCGGTAAGGCCCGGTTAAATCAAAGTAACACCGGGCGTGGCTAAGGTTCGGATGGGTGACCACCCTGGCCTTGCCCTTATCGCTGGCCCAAAAGCAATTTAGAAATCTTATTAACACCTAGCCATGGTCAATACGGTCAATAACGTGATGTTTAACCATATAACACATAACCGCACCCACAAAACAGTAAAAATTCCACCATTATTATTATTATTATTATTATTATTATTATTATTATTATTATTATTATTATTATTATTATCAACTTCTATATATTTATTCTTTTTATACTTATTTTCACAAACAGGCCAGGTGAGGAGCACTACATAGCGCACCGGTACTGGCACCGCACTAGGCACCCCCTCGGGGTGTCCAAACTGACATATGGTTACTAGTAGTAGTAGTAGTAGTAGTAGTAGGCCTATGGACTGGTCTAGAATAACAATTTAGGCCTATTCCAAATTATGACTCAAAATTCAACCCTGAAAAGAGCCGTTGCTTGAGCTTCTTCCTCCTCACTTTTATTAAATTCTACATTCATTTTATTCCAAATTAGCAGTGAAGAGGGAGTTTCTTCTCTGGCTTGGAGGAGAAATTTGCCTCCAAGTCTGATAGATTTTTCCGCCGCCAGTGTATTGAATTGATATTTACCGACTCATCGTGTACTCCTAGGAAATAGATTGGTAAAAGGGCATGATTTTTGCTCTAGGAGTCTCCACTATTCGACCTCCTCCCCGCCGAAGAAAAGACGAAGTGTTCACGGATCACGGCTGTCTGCGGCTTGGTCATCCCAGCTCTGAAACTTTGGACTCATATCGGGAGCTTAGACCTGTTCCTTAAAAGTGAGATAATGTGTGGTTTGTGATTTGATCGAGTATTTCATATGAAAGAATTGCTTTTAATTGCACCATTCCTACTGACTTCACTTCACTGTAATGTTTGTTCATTTCAGTTGGGAAAACCAGTAAGACAGTTTTTTTTGAGGATGTAAAAAGACAGGTGGAGAGTGAGTGTCTACCATTAAAATAAAACTTCCCAACCTTATTGTGAGTGATGGTATGCAAGCGGGTCTACCATTACAGTGAAAATTCCCTAACTCAGTCTTCATATGAGAAAATATGTTTGGTGACATTGCCGTCGCGTTTCTAGAGTAACGTTAAGAGCTTTGCAATTTAATACATTCTTGCTCACAACGTGTACACTACCTAACCTAGATTTCAGTATACAATGTAGAATTCCATAGCGAAGCACGGGTACATCAGCTAGTCACAAATATTGGGAGCCGAAGATGACACACTTTTTGATGAAGACTGTTCCAAGCAGTACATTTACATGTTCACACGGCTGGTGCTTATTCTTCTGCCACTTTTTCCCATACCTCGAAGGGGTCACGGGTGCTGACTATGTCATGCATGTGTATTTTGCCTTGTTTTAGTGCCGATTGGCCTTCCTGATGCCTCCTGTGTGTGCTTCTGAAGTGGTTGTAGTGTACTGTATTATTAGCATATAAAGAGGAGTGTAGCGAAAGTTCTGTTCTACCTCGAACAAGCCATACGCTATTATACTAAATATGACAGGGATTCCTAAAATATGCCTCATTCGATAGAAATGTCCAAATATACAATTATGAGCTTTCCTCCTAATTAATAAAAACCGAACAAACCCAACGGCGGCAAAGCCTCTTAACTTCCTTGACCAGGATCGCCAACTCACTGTCACATAGCTCCTCAATATTGTAATCATATAGGCTGAATGGACCTCGGATCAGCCCTCAGATGCGGGTAAAACTCACTGACCTGCCTAGTAATTGTACCCGGGGTCTTCAGGTGAGAAACAAGCACGCTACACCCAGACCATTGGGTCATGGTGTCAGCCCTCGTAAGTAGCACTTCTTTATATTTAACAATATTGTCGGTAAGCTCGACACTACTGTAGGTGGCATAGAGTGGTCCACTGAAGCCCTATTTGTTTACCGTTAATGTTGGAGGCTGAATGATCGTTAAAGCCGAGTAATAATACAGAAGCTCATTTTTCTAAAATTTTCATTGTTCTGGCGGGAAACTGAATATCTTAGTGAATCTAATACATATAGATACATATTAAATTCTCCATAACAGAGAGAGTTAGCGAGGAGGTTAAGGTCGCGAATCTGTGAGCTTGCATACGGGAGGTAGTGTGTTCGAACGCCACTGTCGGTAGCCCTAATGATGTTTTCCCATTTTCACACACACTCAGATGCGAGTAAAATTCACTGACCTGCCTAGGAATTGCCAACAGCCGTAGCCGTGTTGAAACACCGGATCCTGTGAGATCTCCGAAGTTAAGCAACATTGGGCGTGGTCAAGATTTGGATGAGTTGCCACGCGCTGTTGGTCGGGGGTAAGGGAATGGAGGAGCGGAAAGAAACTGGCAACCCTACCGTACGTAAACTCCGGCTCAGGCATACCTCTGCAGAGGTTCGGACCTTCCTTCGGGCAGAATACACCCTTACCTTACCTAGGAATTGAACCCTGGGTCTTCGGGTGAGATGCAACCACGCTACACATAGACCATGGGGTTTAGGTAACTTAATTAACAGCACTACCGCTTCCCTCGAACTCCTGGCCCTTTCCTATCCCATCGTCGCCATAAGACCAGTCTGTCTCAGTGCGAAGTAAAAAACGCCCTCCAAAATTAGGAATATCGTACCTCTAGGTACACGCCAAGATTCCCACACCACATGACGATGGGGCTCTAAGCTACAATTATCTGTCTTAAATGAAATAACTATAACAAAAACATATGTAACATGACTCATCTCACATGATTATGATGATGATGATGATGATGATGATGATGATGATGATGATGATGATGATGATAATGATAACAACAACAGTTGTTACCTATCAGCTTGAATTCGGGAGATAATGGGTTCGAACCCGACTGTCAACAGCCATGAAGATGGATTTCCGTGGTTTCCCATTTTCATACCAACGTCGCTTCCTTCCCACTTCTAACCCTTTCCTATCCCATCGTCTCCATAAGACCTATTTGTGTCGTGTCGATGCGACGTAAATCAAATTGTAATAAAACATATTTTAAAATGTAACGTTCCGTCTGTTGCTATTGAAATTAAGGGACGCCAGGGTCTTAGAGTTTTGTCTGTACGAGTTCTCTAACGTTTTGGAAGCCAACCACTCAGAGTCACGTTTTAACACCATCAAATGCCACTGGAGTCAGCCGGGATAGAACCTGCTATCTTCAGAAAAGAAGGACAGAAACTGATCAATTGCACTACTACTTAAGTCGACTCTCAACTCATAATTTCGCAAAATGATGAAAACCCATCAAATATTTCTAAAGTAACGTACCGTACCTCAGATCATGAGATCATTGCGGAAGGGAATATGCAATGCATTAAAGAAGAAGTTATCCCAGTGCAATTGATTTATGATTCATAGTGCAAGTGTCCAGAAGCACTTAAACTGTCGCAAGTGACAAACGCTTGCTGGTGTTGAAGTTTAATGACCAGAGGGAAGCCGGGTTCAGCTGTTGGAAACAACTACATACACTTGCGTGTACCTTTCTTTCCCAGTGGAGTGAACGGTGTGTCGCCATCTCAGGTGAACGAGGTTGTTTGTGTTTCCGCTGGAGCTCTTGAGTAACTGTGGATCTGCAACTCTGCATCCTGCGGATACACAACTACTGTGCGGTTTATAAGACAGCGAGGATAAAATTTGTCGCAAGGAGGGTTGGGCTGTTTTACCAAGACGGTGAAGACATGTTCGTTCACCTAGAATGAAGAAACGGGATTCTCATCCCTCAACAGAAATGGATACCAGGGGCCTGTTCCTTGAACGAACTTCGCAACTTTTCACTTTGCACTTTTCAATTCAGATTTTGTTCCACCATCACTTTTCACATATTTCCTTCAAAGTGTAAAAATTAGGAATCTTTTCACTTTTCAAGCCTGTTATGTTCCTCCACCGGTACAAAACTGCAAAGTGCAAAGAAATGAACTAAAATTTTAAAATCTTGCATAGAGTCAATTCCCTTTTCAACTGTTAATTAATAAGTATCTACACTAGTGTCCTGGCATAGAATTTGATTTAGCGATATAAACAAGTTACCACGAGAGTTTTTATTGTCATCAAATGAGGATAGTGATGAAGAATACAAGAAGAGAATGTACAAAGACGGGATTAATTTTCATAACCTCACTTCGACGGAATTTCGCGAGTGTTTTCGTGTTACCCCAGCACAAGATTACTTTAAATGATTAGTCATTTATTGAAACCTGCAGCAAAAAGAAGTTAATCCCTTTCGGAAAAAGGGCAAATTCTTATACGCTTACATTGGTGAGAAAATTGTATCCGGCTGCACGTGTAGCAGTAATGCATGGGACATCAAAATAAACTATTTGCAGAACTCTCACTAAAATCGTATATGCTACGTTGGCCTGATAATCCACATAATATAGCGAAATAATTTCTAATGAAGGGTAGCTTTTTTTTCTGTGTATGGGTGTTTTGACGGTATTCTCTTCAAATTTTTTGCTCCTACTGAGCACGAAGAGGTTTATGTTGATAGACATGGGCATCATTCTCCCAATATTATTTTTGAAGTTGCCAAGAAAGGATGTCCCGTTTATCCTTGACAACTTCTAGCACAGCCAGCGTCTTGTAATTATCATTCTTTCCATCATCAAAAATCAAAACTTTAAAACTAACGGTACCACAATTATATCGTTTTCACTGTCAAAAAACATTAAAATCATGAGACTTATAATGTTTGTTCATGGAATAATCTAGATCGATTCACTCTTACGCAAAGACTTTTTCACTTTGCGAAGAAATTGAAAAATAATACCTAGATCTTGGTGGAACAGAAAGACTTTGAACACATTGCAATAATTGAAAAATGAAAAGTTCAAAGTTGAAAAATGTTTAGTTCGTGGAACAGGCCCCAGGTTAATTCCAGATGTCAAAGTCTGCCTGATATGGAACTGACTAGTCTAACTGTGAATATTTCATTGTCACAGCCGCAACTAACGTGAAATCAGAAGAGGTTTAATCTTCTGTATATGGTAAGGGCACGTTCCTACATATTTAAAAAGAATTGAATATGACTATTTATTTGGCCACGGAAAGGTTCATTTCCTATCGGATGTAAAGTTGAGTGATCCAACCGAAAAAAAGGACTATTGACAAAAAAAGCTGCATTACTGTCCAATTTATTTAATATCCTTTGAAAAAGTATTCCCTGATCATCAAAGGCAGATCGTGGAACTTTTTATTTCTGTATTTAACATATTTTCGGCATGTACTATAGGTACTGTACACGACCTAACAAGTTGGAAGAGTATTTTTAGTCGGGCTGAGTGGCTTACACAGTTGATGCGGTGGCCTTCTGACCACAACTTGGCAGGTTCGATCTTTGTGCAGACCGGTGGCATTTGAACGTGCTCAAATACGTGGCTCCGTGTCGTTTGATTTATAGACATGCAAAATAAATCATGCGGGACTCAATTCCGGCATCTCGGCACCTCCGAAAATCGTAAAATTATTTAGTGGTGCGTAAAAGCCAATAAAAAAACCTCAGGCAAAAGCTGTTATGATGTTACGTCCGGCCAACACTGCTTTATGGAACAGAGACCTGGACTGTGAAAGCTTCCTCCGTGAACAGATTGGAGGCCTTTGAAATGTGGTTACACAGGAAATGCTGAGAATAGCCCGGACAGATTTAACAAATGAAATTAAATGGCGTATGGCTTTTAGTGCCGGGAATGTCCGAGGACAAGTTCGGCTCACCAGATGGAGGTCTGTTGAGTAGACACCCGTAGGCGCCCTGCGTGTCGTGATGAGGATGAAATGATGATGAAGACAACACATACACCCAGCCCCGGTGCCAGCGAAATTAACTAATGATGGTTAAAATTCGACACCATTTTCTTTTCGAAAAGCAAACTGAAAAAGAAAATGGTGTCGAATTTCCCTTTGGGAAAAACAAAAGATTATAAATATGTCTTATATGTCTCTCAGCCATGGTCGGCCGTCCTTTTACGATTGCTAGGTAATATCGCGTCACCCTTTTTGTATTGCTAATTTCAGACTACCCCTAATCATATGATATATTTCTTTCTTTCTTAATCCGTTCACCCTCCAGGGTTGGTTTTTCCCCTCTACTGCCCAAGGGCAGTATCTTGGAGCGTGAGACTTCGGGTCGGCGGGGGGGCGGGGATACAACTGGAGAGAAAGACCACTACCTCGCCCAGACGGCCTCACCTGCTATACTGAGCAGGGGCCTTGTGGGAGAATGGGAAGATCGAAGAGGATAGACAAGGAAGAGGGAAGAAAGCGGCCGTGGCCTTAAGTTAGGTACCATCCCGGCAATTACCTGGAGGGGAAGTGGGAAACCACGGGAAACCACTTCGAGGACGGCTGAGGCGGGAATCGAATCCCGATCTACTCTTGAGCGTGAGTGGACCCCGTTCCAGCCCTCGTATCATTTTGCAAGTTTTGTGGCAGAAATCGAATCGAACCCCGGCCTCCGGAGGTGTAAACTAATCATACCAACCACTACACCACAGAAGCGGATATAAGACATATTTATGTCAATATATTCTCAAACTAGGATAGGCTCGCCGCTAATGCAATACGTAGTTTAAATTCTGTAAATATACAAACTGCACCTCATAAGGATAGTGCTGTCTTCTTGATGTAAGATACTTTCTCCATAAATTCCTTCTCCTGAGATTGTAGTCTGGAATGCGAGCAGAATTTTAATTACCTTTACAAATAGAGCGATCCATCAGACACTTTACAGCCAACCTATAATTATCGGTCTCTGTCTTATAAAGGATTAGTACGACGATATGTTTGGATTTATACGCGACAATACCGACGGAAGCGTTAGAGCCTATGGCAGTTCAATTATATAAAGTTTAGTGAATGCATGAAACGATCACAGCTTCGAATAACACTTACTTTAGAGCAGGAAGCGTACATTAAGCCTGCGAACAGATACTATTACTTCCTACTGATTGCTAGGCCTCGTCTAGCAGGCGGCAATAGCACGCACTAGTAGAGTTAAGAAACCAGAGCAAACAGAGGCTGGCTCAAATTCCACACAGTACTTTTGTGTTATTTATTACTGTGGCCATGTCAAACGCAAGTTACCAAAGAATTAATACTTGTTTAGACCTCTCTTCATATTTTTAGGTTGTTATTTCTACAAATGTCGAGGTTTTCTTGCAACTGTATGTCAAAGCTCTGCATAAATTTACTGCGAACTTCGATTCATTTTAGTGGCAAAATCTATGTCCTCAAATCTACTTTAATAAGGCCCCTTACCTCGGAGTTAATACCGTTAACTAGCACGTCAGATACTCCTTACGTAAAGGGTGTTTTATACATAACAATTCAATAAGTTTGTAACTGTAACTTGGAGGAGAACGTACTGTTGGAGATCTTCATAACGTTACCTTGGTTCAGCTTTCGAAGCGTGCAACTCTACTTCACACCAGACACCGGATCTGTTCTTTAATGAAAGTGAGTGTTTAAAATTAGAGCAGTCTGCCTTGAATTTGTAACAGGGAGTTGCACAAAATGTCGTGATTTACGTTCGAACATCTTCGTCGACGCCCGTTCCGCACCTTATTCCCTAGCTGTTTGCCAATTTGTCTTCGTCTATAAATAGGTAGCCTGCAGATGTATGATACAAATGTTACATGTGTGTGAACAAAATATTTGCAAACCCAAGTGGCGCAGTCGGTTGGATGTTGTTCTACTGTTCATAATACAGCGGGTTCGATTCCGACAGGGGTCGGTGGCACTTCGGAGTGTTACAACTCCATTTCGTCCGACTCGTTGGCTGAAAGGTCAGCGTACTGGCCTTCGGTTCAGAGGGTCCCAGGTTAGATTCCCGACCGGGTCGGGGATTTTGACCTTAATTGGTTAATTCCAATGGCACGGGGTATGGGTGTATGTGTTGTCTTCATCATCATTTCATCCTCATCACGACGCCCAGGTCGCCTACGAACGTCAAATAGAAAGACCTGCACCTGGCGAGCCGAACCCGTCCTGGGATATCCCGGCACTAAAGGCCATCCGACATTTTATTTCATTTCAACTCCATTTCGTTGGCATATTAAATAAATCTTGTGTGACACAATTCTGACTTCCTGGTACCTCTTTTACCAATATAACGTACGTTATATAATATTTTTGCTCGTTTTGTCCTACTAGCGGCCATGGGGCTCGTCTTAACTCTTAGCTAAGGTCTTCTGCCTTTGCAGATATTATTAAATCTTGCTTAAAATCTTCACCATTGTGGAAAACTGCTCACATTTTGAAGCTGTATACCAACATGAGGAGTCACTTCACTGCAGGAAGCACAGATTTCCCCCCAGAAAAGCTACTATTGATTGGTAACGGGAAAGTACCTGAGTCACTCGACATAAATTACCATTGATAAAGACCTTGGTGAAATCGTGACCAACATTGAAAACCTCATCTCTGGAGTGTACCCGGATGTGGCCAATACAGACAAAAAAAAAATCAACGGATTTGTGAGAGGGCAATTTTAGCTGCAAAAAATATAACCGTTTACGACATCCATGATAACATAAAGGCCACATTACCAGGTGACAACATAAACTACATTGCCACTGACACTGTCATGGATCAAGAAGACGCAGTACATTATCCTCAAGGAGGTTTAAATTCTTTGAATCCTTGTGGGCTACCTCCACATTCATTTAACTTAAAAAAAGACACTCCCATTATTTTATTACGAAACCTGCGACCACAAAGTTTATGTAACGGAACTAGACTTCGAGTAACATTTCTTAGAACCAGTATCATAGTCGGTATAGTTTTGACTGGGCCAAAAGTTGGGCAAACGGTACTAGTACCTCAAATTTCTATGATACCCACAAATGGTACCATTTAGATTTAAATGAATACAGTTTACCGTAAAGTTATAGATTGCAGTCACTATAAATAAAGCACAGGGACAGACCTTTAAGCACGCCGGGGTGAATCCCCTAGAATCGCTTAAAATGCTGTTTTTCCCATGGGTAATTATACTTTGCGTTATCTAGAACAGGGTGCAGTGAAAACCAATATATTCTATTACCACAAGGAAATGTTACTAAAAATTTTGTCTATACTGAAGTATTATAATTCATCAATCAGTGATTTCTTTCAAATTATAAGCGGGTGAAACCGCGGGGCACAGCTAGTTATTATTTATTATTATTTTCATCATTCCCTGCTCCGTGGCTGTATGGTTAACATGCTGGTCTTTGGTCCAAGGGGTCTTGCGTTCTATTCCCGGCTGGGTCGGTGATTTTAACCTTAATTGGTTAACTCCTCTGGCTCAGTAACTGGGTGTTCGTGTCGTATTCATCACAGGTAGAGACCCATCTTCACGCAGGTGGCCTATAGGGCATCCACTCGAAATGCTTGCATCAGGTCTCCCCGGAGGCCATAAGCCATTATTATTATTATTATTATTATTATTATTATTATTATTATTATTATTATTATTATTATAAATCATGAGGTTCATGGACCTCGAAGTGGAGATGAGAGGCTCATAGGGCGACTGGACAGTAGGGTGCGTGGTTAGGGCCGTGAGACTGTGAGCTTGTAATTGGAAGGTGGTTCGAACCCCACTTTCAACAGCCCTGAAGATGTTTTTCGTTATTTCCCATTTTTACACCGGGTAAATTCTGCGGATGTACATTAATTAAGGCCACGGTCACTTCCTTTCTAGTCCTAGCCCCGTCTTATCCTATTGTCGTTATAAGACCTCTCTATGCTGGTGTGACATAAAACTAATAGCGAAATGCTTACAGGGGATATAATTGATATACATATGTCTTATGGTTACTAATGTCATTGTATGCCATCTCTCCACTGACAGGTCGGAATATACCGCTTAGGCGAGCAACTCGTCCTCCCAGCCCAAACTTTGCAATATTTCCGGAACGCTAATCTTTTGTCGGAAATCACCCTGTAGTTCTGTACCTGCATTAACCGGTACACTCCATGTACCGCTGTGTGAGGGGTGGGTGTAATTATACGGGATACAGCGTTGATGGGGTGAAAGTTCCTTTCGGGGATCATTTTAAGTACCTAGGTGTTAATATAAGGAAAGATCGTCATTGGGGTAATCACATGAGTATGTTAGTAAAAAAAGGGTACATCTCTCTGCACACGGTTATGAGGGTATATAGGGGTTGTAGTAAGGATGTAAAGGTATATAAGTCTCTGGTAAGACCCTAACTAGAGTATGGTTCCAGTGTTTAGGACCCTCACCAGGATTACTTGATTCAAGAACTGGAAGAAATCCAAAGAAAAGCAGCTCGATTTGTTCTGGGTGATTTCCGACAAAAGAGCATCGTTACAAAAATGTTAAAAAGTTTGGACTGGGAAAATTTGGGAGAAAGGAGACGAGCTGCTCGAATAAGTGGTATGTTCCGAGCTGTCAGTTGAGAGATGGCGTGGAATAATATCAGCAGACGAGTAAGTTTGAGTGATGTCTTTAAAAGTAGGAAAGATCACAGTATGAAGAAAAAAATGGAATTCAAGAGGAGAAATTGGAGCAAATATTCGTTTATCGGAAGGGGAGTTAGAGATTGGAATAACTTACCAAGGGGGATCTTCAATAAATTTCCAATTAAGAAAAGGCTAGGAAAACAACAGATAGGGAATCTGCCACCTGGGCGACTGCCCTAAATACAGATCCGTATTGATTGATTGATTGATTGATTGATTGATTGATTGATTGATTGATTGATTGATTGATTGATTGATTGATTGATTGATTGATTGATTGATTGATTGATTGAAGTGGCCGTGGAAAGAGGAAGGTATCATCCCGGCATTTGCCTTAAGGTGAAATAGGAAACCACAGAAAACTATTCCGAGAATGGCAGACGGGGGATTCGAGCCCCCCTGTCTCCCAATTACAAATCTATCAGTCATCACTGGCCGTATCACAACGCACTGTGCTAAATTGCTCGGTTTATGAGCTTGATCAGAGCGTCGAAGTCAGCTCCTTCTGTTTATGGCATGTCGGGAGTATTATGGAGGAATCATACTGCGAATACATGAATGCTCTCAGCGACATCGTAATGTAAAACTGGGCGTACCCGGTTTACTCTTGTGTTTCGTGTCAAACCAGTGAACCACAAGTCAACCTTGGGTTGTAAACGGACGTTCTCGCAATGCCAGAACATAAATCCTTCACAGCAGGAGAAACTATCCACCCTTTTCACCGTACTGTCAGTTACCAGGCTGAATAGTAATGCTAATGCCCAAAAATGTAGCGCACACCCATCCTTTATGTCATCTTCAACCTCAACTGGAAGAATGTAAATGGGTACTTGCGCAACTGGCCTTGTCGTCTCCGCGGTAACGTTACATGGCAAATTCAGTGACAATGGTATTGTTAACACCTACATATCTTGGCTCTAAAAAGCGTTCGGCACGACGTATTGAGGCTAATGTGTTGTAGGGAACGTTAATGAAACAGGTGTATTGACATCAGTATTGCTGATGAGGTTAGAGATCAGGTCAATGTGTTGTTCGCTTACACCTCACTCTGAAATGGTATTGAGATGTCTCCATGTGCATTCCTCAAGGTGAAGAATAATTTACATAATGCGGACAGTAACCTTAAGACATTCTAAATAACTCTTACTACAGGGAACGTTATATGCATTTTAGAGAAAATATTATCCAATATTTTGTCATGGTAGTCAACCATTTTATTTTTACAGATATGATTTTAGGGTATTTTTCGCTCGGAACTTGTATCAACTGCCTTCCTCATAAACGTACAAATCAGTCAGAAACGAGATTACGGAACCACTTTTTATCACTCAGACCAATGCAATATGTTGAAAGCATGCCTCATATAAGCCAACAAACGAACAACAGAAGAACCTACTTTTTAAGCTAGCTACTTTGACGCCAGTAGCTTATCCACACAACATTGTAATATTCATTCACTTGTGGTTTTATGTCAAAAAGCTTCAGCTGTGATGATCTACAAATTGAGAAATATTTTGGTTCACTCTGATGCAAATTCTAAAATTCACTCATACAATACGAGAGGTACAAATAAAAGTGCCAGTAAATCTACCAACATGAAGCTGGCATATTTGAGGACCTTCAAATACTAGCGGACTGAGTAGCGTGGTAGCATGTCGTGTGAGATGTCCTTTGATTGATGCACTATGGAAGATCTTATGAATGAAAAACCGGACTCTCTAAAAATTGCTAATATCCAGTCAGCAACTGTATAACATTGCTCATCCTCTATGTTTTTCATCCTTGTTAGATTACTTCTGTTGGAATGGGACACTTCTGAAGACAGGACTCATATTAAGGAGTCATTCCAACGCAGCAACTTCTTCACAAAACACTGTGCTTGATACGGAGTAACCTGTACTGCCCAGATCCACCACCCTGGGCTTTCTTTCTTTTTTTCTTACTTTTTCTCATTTATACTGTATTTGTTGTAATTTATATTTTTGTAAGATTTCTCTTTTGCAAGTAGCGATTTTAGTTCTTCTGAAAATGCAAATAAATAATATGGTTTTATACACGCATTTGAGTACCATTGAAATAGGGACTATTCTAGAAAATTATGAATAATTGCATCCAAAACATCTTTCGAAAAATATCGAAACAAACTCTCATTAAATGGTTTTAAAGTAATCAAAGACGAATTCAAAAATATAGAGCGGCTCTTTCAAATTCCAAAAAGTCTAAAATCACTTACGTCGAGCATGAAACGCTTATCGGGAGGGTCTTAAAGTTAAGTTCATCTAGTGCCCAATTGGAACAATTCGTAATTCATAATCTTGAAGATATAAAAATTGTTTTGAATTAAGAAAAATATATATCAACCATAAAGTCTCAAAAGACTAGAATCTTTATTTCGATAATACCTATCACGTGGTATGAATTTTACATCGAAACTTGCGACCGTGAACTCGAGAGAACCCTGTTTTAAGATTTTGGATGGGCAACCGCCTATCTACGCCTTCCCCTGATGTCATCACTGAACAACAAACTTGTAATTGATCTCGATGGGCAATCTCTGATATGCATTTTGTAAGAAGAATATTCGAGGGGTTAATCAAATAAATGAGCTACAGAGACTGTTGTCTGCGTACAATGATCGGCACGAAAACTTCATAAATATGTCTACCATGACAGTATTATGATCACATACCATGAACTTTCTCGCCTCTAGTTTGTCTATAACATCAATTAACAGGTATATTAACATTTTGTTCAACTTAGGTTATGACCGACAGAGAAAGAGTGACTGGAGGATTCGAGGCGGAATCCCATCACTGCAGGCACACGTCTCTGATGATACAGCGATCAATCACCCGACTTTCAAATGCTCCTGCAATCAGTGTGGAAAGAATATATTAGCCAGATACACTCCCGGACCATTAAAACTTAAAATGCAAACCTTGTTCTTAATGTAGCCAGCACATAGTGACTGATTACAGCGGTATGCAATACCGAGCGATTTGGCCGTACGGTTAGGGTCGCGCAGCATTCGGAAAATAGTTGGTTTGAACCCCACTTTCGGCAGCCCAAAAGATGGTTTTCCGTAGTTTCGCATTTTCACACCAGGGGCTGTACCTTAATTAAGCCCGCGGCCGCGTCCTCCCCACTTCTAGCCCTTTCTTGTCGTCGCCATAAGACCTATCTGTGACGGTGACCCGTAAAGCAAAGAAGAAAAGAAAAAAGAAAACAACACGCGGTTTGCAGGCCCGAAACGTCACCATCTATGGTTATCCTGCGGTAAGAGAAATGCGAGGTCCCCCCTATCAAATGTCTTAATTTTCAATAATAATAATAATAATAATAATAATAATAATAATAATAATAATAATAATAATAATAACGGCGTGTACAGTTAGTCAGGCAGTCAATTTGTTTCTAAGACAGCGTTTTGAATCCTAGGCGTGGTCGATGGTATTTGAGCAAGTTTAAATGAGACAACTCTTGTCGGCTTTCGGAACGGTAAAGATCTGGTACAGGGTAAAATTCCGACATCCCGGCAGCTCGTAAAATCCATATAAAATAAAGATCCATTAAATTATTATCATTATTATTTTCATCATTATCATAATCATAATCATCATCATCATCAAAGGTAGGCTACACATTTAGTGTTCTTTCGGTTAGAATCAATCAATCAATCAATGAATCAATCAATCAATCAATCAATCAATCAATCAATCAATCAATCAATGAATCAATCTGCATTTAGGGCAGTCGCCCAGGTGGTAGACTCCCTATCTCTTATTTTCCTAGCCTTTTC
The DNA here is from genome assembly GCF_040414725.1 of Anabrus simplex. Taxonomy (NCBI): domain Eukaryota; kingdom Metazoa; phylum Arthropoda; class Insecta; order Orthoptera; family Tettigoniidae; genus Anabrus; species Anabrus simplex. The sequence goes on along the minus strand of NC_090265.1, from coordinate 636,326,313 downwards.
TTAAATGATTGCAAAAAAAAATGAAGTTTATTGAATACCTCCCTTGGTAAATTATTCGAATCCCTAACTCCCCTTCCTGTAAAAGAATATTTTCCACAATTTTTCCCCTTGAATTCCAACTCTATATTCATATTGTGATCTTTCGGTAGCGAGAGATGCCAGAATGCCGTTATCGTGAGCTGAAATTTTTTAACATATCCGAGAACAACGACCTGTCTTAAAAGACAATTTATGCAATTCGAGATTCGATGTCGATAATTTTAACTTAAAATGTTAGTGCTACTCATCTTCTCACTAATAACTGATGTCGTCTACAGTAAATACACGTTCAACAGTTTCATCAAAGTCAATGAAACACCTATTTATTCGTAAGTTACTAAAGGGCAAAGTCTCCTAAAATACACTGAGGGAAAATGGGAAGTGCAACATGACGAATGAGTGGGTCATTCGTAATGATATTGAAGATACGAAATTATGCCAGCTAGGTACGTAGAGGGATTGTACAGACGGCCCTGTCCACCTTATTGGTCACAGATGAACAACCTCCTGTATGCGAAGCCCAGTAGAGAGCTTGTTTGACGTGAAATTTGTGATGTGCAACGACGTGAAGTGTTTGCTTACTGAACATGCCTCGCCCATCGGTATGAGCAGTATTTTAACAGTTATCATCAGTTGAGAGGGCCCGGATAATATTGATATGCGTGACAGTGGAATAATATAAAATCTGTGCAGCCTATAACTGAACATGTGGGTCGAAATGCATGTACGGTACAACGTGTATGGCATCAATGGTCACATGGAGGGACACATGCCCGGACACCTGGGAGAGAATCAAGCCGACCGACTACAGAGCGGGCTGATCCAGCATCACTCGGATGTCCCGGGAGGACAACCTCCCTCCCAAGCAAAACAGTGATAATTCAAGCTACTGTGGCATCACACGTTACGCGACAAACAATTAGCAATCGCTTGCGTGCAGCTGACTTAAGGTCAAGTTTGACCAATAAATAGCATAGCGTCGTCTTCGAGAAGAATCGTGCTTTTGTCTTGAATGCAATTATGGTCGCAAACGTGTTCGACGGTGGGCTGGAGGAAGGAGCCTCACCGATCGTACCGTTGAGAGACCTAACTCTAGACATTACTCATAGTCTAGAGAGATTGGCTTCCATGGGAATTGCTGAGGGCAGAATGACTATTCGACAATATGTGGGTTAGGTTATCAGTCAAATAGTTGTACCTCTGATGGTGACCGTTTCAAATAGGGTGTTTCAACAGAACAATGTCCGCCCTCACACTGCAAGCATCTTCTGGGAAGCTCTACGAGGCATTGCAATTTTTACAGTGATCCGCCAGGGCTTCGAACTTAAGCCCTATTGAACATATGTGGGACTTGAACGCCTGCACAACTTCCCTCAGCCGCCATGAACTATGGATGAACGGACTCTCGCGGTGCAGCAAACAATGACCGCAATTCCACAGACGTGATCCAGGGTCTCATTGACACTATACCGCGCAGGATTCAGTGATGTATTTCAGCTCAGGGTGGACATACCCTCTACTGAACTGTGACCACATGTGCGCTCGGAGACTCCTAAGGCATTATCATTGCATTACAGCCTCACCTTCGTTCTCGATGTACACTTGAGGCGTTGTAGACACACACCTTCATGGTGCTGAAATTTCCATACTCCCTAATGTATATTCCCACGCCAAACTAAAACCGTGGACGGAAAATATTTTTGTTATCTTGGTACTGTAGCATTCTTTAAATTAAAGTAATAAACATATATTATTACTTTTATTATCAATAAAAATAATAATCCACTGATGCAATAAAAATAATAATCCACTGATGTTGCCGTCTCGTATTTAGACACATCTAAATGCTAACCGATTGTGTGAAGATTTGATTCCTTCTTGACAAGGAAATTAGCAATGCACCTGCTCAATAATACATGAACTGATATAATTTTAGATAAATAAACACGCAGTTAAATAAATAATAAATATTGCAAATAAATGATAGTAGTTCGTTTCTTCAAATTACCAAAATGATATCTGCTATTCGACAAACTATCTTATAAATTATCTCATCATGAAATAAGAAAAGGACTTCAAATGTGGATGGAAGGAAAATGTGTTTGAAATTCATAAACGATGTGGTAAAAATAAACTTTAAATATTAGCCTACATATAAGAAATAAAATTTACTAACTAAATGGGTTCATTCTATATGATGCATGCATTGAGGTTTCTATACCTAGCGAGTTGGCCGTGCGGTTAGGGCCGCGTAGCTGTGAGTTTGCATCCGGGAGATAGTGGGTTCGAACCCCACTGTCGGCAGACCTGAAGATGGTTTTCGGTAGTTTCCCATTTTCACACCAGGCAAATGCTGGCGCTGTACCTTAATGGCCACAGCCGGTTCCTTCCCACTCCTAGAACTTTCCTATCCGATCGTCGCCATAAGAACTATCTGTGTCGGTGCGACGTAAAGCCAATTGTAAAAAGAAAAGAGGTTTCTATTATAACGAACAATAATCACTGTGCTACATAAATCGATACTTAAAAATATAAATTTTTGGAATTTTTATCTTAAGTAGGGGCTGCCTGGCCGAGGCGGTAAAGGCGTGCTCGGTTCGCTCGGAAGGACATGGGTTCGAATCCCCGTCAGGAAGTCGTAAAATTTAAGAAACGAGATTTCCACTTCCGGAGGTGCATATAGCCCTGAGGTTCACTCAGCCTACACCAAAAATGAGTACCAGGTTAATTCCTGGGGGCAAAGGCGGCCGGGCGTAGAGCTAACCACTCTACCACATCACGTGCCGAGGTTAACAATGGTGGAAGCCTTTACCTTCCACTCCTCCAAGGGCCTTCACGGCCTGTACGGAGGTGTCTTTATCTTTCATCCTTGAAATCTCAACTTAATCCACGATCCGATGGTCTGAGAATGCAATTAATTCGATAACTTTCCTCTTAAGCTGTAATATATTTTATTCTCCTAGTTAGGGAAGTCTTATTTTTTGTGGATCTACAAAGATTTCACAGCATTTCAAATATTGCTTTCGTGAGAGAAAGTATTTTTAAGTGACGCGAAATGTGATCAGCAGAAACTTCTTAAGTCCCCGAATACAAGCACGACCGAAAGGAATAAGCATAATCATTCTGGCAATTATTGTGATAGATTTGGTTAGTTAATACAAGGACGTGTATCTGTATTTTTCCAGTAACAGTATGGACTTCAATGGTTTTAAAATTAGTTTAAATGATAACGTTCACAACGAGTCGCCCTACGCGCTGCTGATCATCATACATGTCCGACTCGTTAGCTGAATGGTCAGCGTAATGGCCTTCGGTTCAGAGGATCCCGGGTTCGATTCCCGGCCGGGTCGGCGATTTCAACCTTCATTGATTAATTCTAATGACCAGGGGGCTGGGTGTTTGTGCTGTCCTCAACATCCCTGCAACTCGCACACCACGCATAACACTATCCTCCACAACAATAACACACAGTTACCTACACATGGCAGATGCCACCCACCCTCATCGGAGGGTCTGCCTTACAAGGGCTGCACTCGGCTAGAAATAGCCACACGAAATTATTATTATTATTATTATTATTATTATTATTAACATCATATATTATAACTATGTAATGATGGGTTCCATTACCCTCCATATCAGACAGCACTTGTTGGTCTCATGAATCTGAACGAACTCCGGTCCAGACCTCTATCCAAAATTGTAAATCCTTGAACCGATCGAGAATGGAAACAGTAACCTCCGCATGAACATCATCCCACACGACAGGGCTGGCACTAAAGACTAAAAAATAGAGGAAATATTGTAGTTCGAAAGGCCTTTGCACGGGACGAGGAATACAAAGTATGACGCTGATTCCTCCATACAAGTATTAAAACGTAGTGTTTCTTTATTGATTCGATATCGCGATCATTGAAGAAAAACTAGAAGTCTTTCGAAAACAGGAACTTAATTTTGAATGCTAAATTCAGTATGTAGATTAACTTCGAAAATTAGGTTGATGTAGTGCCTACATCAAAATTAGGAGTAGGGCCTGTTCCACTAAAGCAAGGGAGTTGATTTTACAATTCCAGGGAACAAAATTACTGCAGATATGCGAAGTATTGACGGAGGCAGAAAAAAAAATATCTTCACCAAGGATGGTCGGCCTGGAGGTCATACAGAAAAGAGTTAGGTCAGTTAATACCAGCACTCATCGGCTGCTCTGTAATCATCTCGCGCGTCTCAGAAGCCGAACTACAGTATCTCAGATCTCACAAGGAGAGGGCAGACCCTGCGTCCAACCGATTTCAACGAGATTCGATGTACCTGTTGGGGGACACTTAACAGTAACTCGTGTAGAAGTGTTTAGGTCAATACGCTTTCGTTTTCGAAAAAAACCGAGGTCAAATGTCATGACGCAGGATTCACTTTGGACCAAGTGGAGGTCCAAACAAATTTTATTTAAACACATGTCAAGTCCGTAACCTGACAATTTCTGAAAAATTGGTGAATTCCCGTTTCCGATGCACTGCGTATATACTTCGAGAGTTACATCGCAGTCAACCGGAACGGTGGCCGCGTGGTCTCCGTACTTGTCTGCAAACTTTTACGACGTGAGTTCGAGTCTTGTCGTAAATACGTTTCCTGTACAGAATAAATTATTATCATCATCATCATTCCATGATCAATGGTGAAATGGTTAACATGGTGGTCTTTCGTCCAAGGGGTCTTGCTTTCGATTCTCAGTTGGGTCAGCGAATTTAATCTTAATTGGTTAACCCCTCTGGCTCAGTCGCCTGTAGAGCTTTTGTGTGAGGAAGTGTTCATGCAGATCAACAACTCCCAAGTGCTACGATAGTAAATATTTCACACTCTTCCTTCCATTGTGAAGGGGAACATTAATTCTAGCCATACACAACCACACAACATGATCCTAAACTTAAATAAATTCACAGTTCTTGCCCTTCAGGCAAGCTCATGATGATGATGAGGCTTGTTGTTTAAAGAGGCCTAACATCGCAGGTCATCGGCCCCTGCAGGCAAGCAAATCAATGTTGAAAACATCCTACGGGTCTGAGCTACGAATTTTAGGTAAATAAAATATAATTAAAGTATGAGAATATGTCCTTTATTTATTCCTAAAAAATGCAATCCATTTCTTAATCAAAATAATCCGGTCGATTAGATTAGCAGTTTGCCTATGAGCGCTAATGTGAGTCATTCCAGAGTTTCACTTAATCACCACTACGAGCGCTAATGTGAGTCAATGCAGAGTTTCACTTAAGCACCACTACGAGCGCTAATGTGAGTCAATGCAGAGTTTCACTTAAGCACCACTACGAGCGCTAATGTGAGTCAATGCAGAGTTTCACTTAAGCACCACTACGAGCGCTAATGCCAGTCTTTGCAGAGTTTCACTTAAGCACCACTACGAGCGCTAACGTGAGTCAATGCAGAGTTTCACTTAAGCACCATTACGAGCACTAATGTGAGTCAATGCAGAGTTTCACTTAAGCACCACTACGAGCGCTAACGTGAGTCAATGCAGAGTTTCACTTAAGCACCACTACGAGCGCTAATGCCAGTCAATGCAGAGTTTCACTTAAGCACCACTACGAGCACTAATGTGGGTCAATGCAGAGTTTCACTTAAGCACCACTACGAGCGCTAATGCCAGTCAATGCAGAGTTTCACTTAAGCACCACTACGAGCGCTAACGTGAGTCAATGCAGAGTTTCACTTAAGCACCATTACGAGCACTAATGTGAGTCAATGCAGAGTTTCACTTAAGCACCACTACGAGCACTAATGTGAGTCAATGTAGAGTTTCACTTAAGCACCACTACGAGCGCTAATGCCAGTCAATGCAGAGTTTCACTTAAGCACCACTACGAGCGCTAACGTGAGTCAATGCAGAGTTTCACTTAAGCACCATTACGAGCACTAATGTGAGTCAATGCAGAGTTTCACTTAAGCACCACTAGGAGCGCTAATGTGAGTCAATGCACAGTTTCACTTAAGCACCACTACGAGCGCTAATGTGAGTCAATGCAGAGTTTCACTTAAGCACCACTACGAGCGCTAATGTGAGTCCATGCACAGTTTCACTTAAGCACCACTACGAGCGCTAATGTGAGTCAATGCAGAGTTTCACTTAAGCACCACTACGAGCGCTAATGTGAGTCCATGCAGAGTTTCACTTAAGCACCACTACGAGCGCTAATGCGAGTCAATGCAGAGTTTCACTTAAGCCCTTATAACTACATTTTTCCACCCAAGGGTACTGAACAAGAAACACATTTCAGAAATAATTATGTAAATAAGTTCATTTGGTTAGGATTTACATCAGAAAGAAAACGAGTAAAGAAACAAGCGATATTTTTCCCTGGACTGCATTTAGGCCGGAAGTGATATTTAGAAATTTGCATTTTAGTTTCATAGAGCTAACCAAAACTTACAATTTGAAGCCTCTTCGGGCCCTTTAGTCCTTCAACTTCCGGCACAATTGAGGAAATTCTTTAAGTTTACGTGTTCGTAGTTTGGGGACCCATCTACAGTGATCCACTTTACCATGAATAACAAAAGCGCTCGTAGCTATTCTTAAGTGAAACAATGCACTGACTCACATTAGCTCTAGTAGGCAAACTGTTAATCTAATCGACCGGATAATTATGATTAAGAAATAGATTGTAATTTTTAGGAATAAATAAATGATATATTCTCGTACTTTATTATGTTTTAATGAGGATGAAACTCTGCATCGGTGTCTTCAATCAGTGGTATATTTTCAAGTGCTTCTAACCGTGAATGAGTGACTATCCACTGATCGCTATTGACAAACTGGAGAGATATGTATGGGAAAGAGGTCAATAAATCTACTTCTTTCAAGCATCTCACTGTCCAGCATGTTTAGAACGTTTTACAAGATAACCACACAATTGGAAATTCGCTCTCAAGTCGTGTACAAATAACTGTTGTGAGTTGTTGACTAATGTGTCCTGAGAGTGTCTCTATAAGGCGCAGTCGTGTATGTATATAGTATAATATCTTCTGAGTTGCAACACGATTATTTACGCTCGACACAGAAACTAGTACAAAGTCCTGTCAGTGCTCCAGAGTAAAATACATAAGCCAGAGTATGGACTGGTTAGTACATCACTGTCGACAACAGAATCTCGCCCTCCGTGAAGCAAGAAACGAGTCACGAGAATAACAAGAGATCACAGGGGTCTTCTTTTTCTACCTTCCACCATAGCTGTGTGATAAGTGAGATACGGTACGAGAAAACTGACAAGGAGAAGCCAAACCTTGCGTCCAACCGATTTCAACAAAATTCGATGTACCCGTTGGGGAACACTCAACAGTAACTCGTGTAGAAGAGTTTAGGTCAATACGCTTTCGTTTTTGAAAAATCGAGTTTAAATGTCATGACGCAGGATCCGCTTCCAACCCAGTGGAGGTTATGAAACTCTAAAAGGCGAACAAATTTTACTTAAACATGTCAGGTCCGCAACCTAGTAATTTCCGAAAAATGGATGAATTCTCGATTCTAATGCAACGCATATTTACTTGGAGAGTTACATCGCAGTCAACCAGAGCGTTGCATTGGAATTCGGGAGTCATTAATTTTTCAGAAATTGTAAGGTTGCGGACCTGACATGTTTAAATAAACTGTGTTTGCCTTCTAGTGATCTGCCACCTCAACTTGGTGGAAAGTGGATCCTGTGTCATGATATTTGACCTCGATTTTTCGAAAAAGAAAGCGTATTGACCTAAACACTTCTACACGAGTTAATGTTCAGAGTCTCTCAACAGCTACATCGAATCTAGTTGAAATCGGCTGGACGCAGGGTCTGCCCTCTCCTTGTGAGATCTGAGATAGTTCGGCTTCTGAGATCCGCGAGATGATTACAGGGCAGCCGATGAATGCTGGTATTAACTGACCTAACTCCTTTGTGTATGACCCCCAGGCCGACCATCCTTGGTAAGGATATTATTTTTTCTGCCTCCGTCAATACTTCGCACACATGCAGTAATTTTGTTCCTGGAATTGTAAAAACAATTCCCTTGCTTTAGTAGAATAGGCCCTACTCCTAATTTTCGAAATGAATCCTCGTACTGAATTGAGTACTCGAAATTAAATTCCTTTTTTCGAAGGATTTCTGTTGTAATTCTCACTTTCTTCAATGATCCCGATATTTATAGCAACAATCGAATCACTAAAGAAACCCGACGTGTTAATTGTTACTTACTGCTGTAAAATGAAAATAACACGAAATAAAATTCTAATGTTTATTATGTAGAAAGCGGTAGTGGAACGAAAGTTTATATGCAGTTTGTGAGTGAAGTAGAGTTCACTAATCTCAAACACGATTTCTGGGTGAACAACACGAGAAGGATGTTAGATAGGATTAAGAGATTAAGAATGAAGGAAAGACTTTAAGTAAAAAAAGTAACTGCAAGAGTGAATGATGTTGAGAAACAGATGATTATGTTAGAATGTAAGACCAAAAGAACACTGCTAGAAATTCTGGGAAAGTAACAAATCTCTGCATAGAGTATTTTAAAAGCCAACATCTGCCTGTATGTATTGATGTTCGGTCATCGAGAGTCGCTGGATAGATTTTTGTGTTGTTTTCGCTGTTGCCTACATAATCTCCAGGGAATCGTATTAAATATTGAACTTTGATGAGGGGAAGCTGAGTAGTACTAGTTTCTGAGAAACAACTTAAAGAAAATGATTCCTCGTGGACACTTTTTCGGCGTAGTCTGCCTAAACTGTTAAATGTTATCCACAAACTATATGCGTAAGAACTGCAGAGCATAAAATGCTTTGCGGAAAGGTCTACGGGACCATATACCTATCTTTAAAAGGTCACCCACAATAACAGATTTTACAAATGTTAATTGTAAAAACTCTGCGCTGCCAAAGGTGTGAAAGGACATTCCATAATGCTGTCTTCTTCTTATTATTCTTTTTCTTCTACTACTACTACCATATCCTCATTGGATGTCGGCTGTCATCAGAATGATCTGGTTCTTGTTCTCAGCAACTCGAAAAAGAGTGGTGGTATTGATCCCACATTATTCTCGTAGATTCCGTAGCCAAGATATTCTCCTTCTCTCCCTACATCTCCTTCCTTCAATTTTACCTTGTAAGATAAGCTAAAGAAGTCTGAATTCGTCATTTCGAATGATATGGCCAAATTACTCAACTTTCTTTTTGATGTTGCGCATGATCTCTAGCCATTTGTTCTTTGGACTTGCCAACCTCTGAAGGTATCCTAAAATTATGTATATAATAATTATCGGATGTAAGAAATTCTACGAAAAACTCCCCGAAAAACGCATTCTTATGCTGTTAGTTTGTGGATAACTTTAACGGTGAACAGAATCTCTCACTAAATGAAATAGCAATATTTTTCACGTTTTCGCCCATGTGACCAAAATTAGTTTTCGAATCACCGTTTTAAGAGAATAAGTGAAGTAGAATAGTTATTTCTGTGAAAGATGAAACTAGGATAAGGGATACTATTAATTAACTACAAATAACACCATTGTAACTTCTGTATTTTGTGAAATATAATAACTTGTACGTAAGTGACAAATAAACAGTGTACTTTTTACATTTGTCTTCATTGGAAGTATTATGTCTTAGAAGTCTTCATTTAACCTATTACAGTGTTTACGCAAGGCTTATTCAAAACCATTTCACTGTAATAGATAAAACTAGTAAAATTATGCGCTTCACTTATTGCATAAAATTAAAAGCAAAAAAAAAAAAAAGAAATATCGGTTGGATTCGTAAACTCTGGTCGATGCGAGTGGACCCCCGTGTTAAAGCTACTAGATAATAAATAATTACAGATATAGAAACAAGAGGCTTAGTGCGGTAGCTAATTGGTATATGCAGAACAAGAATAAAGGTAAAAGAGGAAGATGAGAATCGCTGTTTGCTTTGCGGATTAATAACAGAAGTGGCACGTCTGTTACGCAGCTTCAGGAAGACAGAATTAACTGGTCAGATATTTATTTATTTATTTATTTATTTATTTATTTATTTATTTATTTATTTATTTATTTATTTATTTATTTATTTATTTATTTATTTGCTAGTTCACGACAGGGTAGTAAACCCCAATTACAGTAAACATAAAAATATTTAATGTACTTATAAAATGACATTGATACAAACCTTAGATCTTAATAACAAACTAAAATTCTTCATAACTGACTTATTTTTAAGTTACATTTATGCAAATCTTGGGGCTTAAAAACTAAAAATATAATTCTTGATATCTATATTATTGATCAAATTACATTGATACAAGTTTTGGATCTTAATGCCTAAAAATGAACTTTTCAATAACTGAATTATTCAGTACCTACTGTAACGTTTTGACATGTTTCAGTGTGATGTCAATTCTTAGTGTTGTCGCAGTGTACCTGCAAAACGTTTCATGAATTTGTATGTCGAACTACAATTTGTTGTCAGTAGTATAATACAGGGATTCTGCGGCCACCGCCTCCTCCGGCTCCCAGTGGCCACCTCCACCTCAGCCAGTGGCCTCTTCCAGTACTGCCAACTTAACCTAACTAGCGCGACAGTACTGCCAACTTAACCTAACTAGCGCGAAATTTGAATTTGTAAACAAAGCCACGTGCTTTTTGACAGCTGTCATCGACAACAACGCATCGCTAACCTCAGTACTGCCATCTTGACGGGCCTAAACCTCAGTAGTGCCAACTTAACCTAACTAGCTCGAGATAAACAAAGCCACGTGCTTTTTGACAACCACGTGCTTTTTGACAGATTTGTAAACAAAGCCACGTGCTTTTTGACAGACAACAACGCATCGCAAACCTCAGTACTGCCATCATGACGGGCCTAAACCTCAGTAGTGCCAACTTAACCTAACTAGCATGAGGTAAACAAAGCCACGTGTTTTTTGACAGCCACGTGCTTTTTGACAGATGTGTAAACAAAGCCACGTGCTTTTTGACAGACAACAACGCATCGCTAACCTCAGTACTGCCATCTTGACGGGAATAAACCTCTGTGGTACCAACTTAACCTAACTAGCGAGAGGTAAACAAAGCCACGTGCTTTTTGACGGCCACATGCTTTTTGACAGCTGCCATCCGCCATCTTTGAGCACCGTGCTGCCCTCTTTCGTCACCTGTCATCGGCAGTGCTGCCATCTTGACGGGTCTAAACCTTAGTGCTACCAACTTAACCTAACTAGCGCGAGGTAAACAAAGCCACGTGTTTTTTGACAGCCGTCATCCGCCATCTTTAATCCATAGAGCACAGTGCTGCCCTCTTTAGCTACTTACCTTTGAAATGTGGTGGCGGATAATTTGAAAAATGCTTTTTGACAGCAGCCATATTGCATCGCAAACCTCAGTGCTGCCCTCTTTAGCTAGATACCTGTGGTAGCAGACAATTCCACGTGACAGCAGCCATCTTTAATCAAGAGAGCACCGTGCTGCCCTCTATGTGGTGGCGGCAAATTGAAAAATTCCACGTGCTCTTGTTTGGAAACAAACTCACGTGCTTTTTTGATAGCTACCATCCACCATCTTTAATCAACAGAGCACAGTGCTGTACTCTTTAGCTAGATACCTTTGAAATGTGGTGGCGGCAATTTGAAAAATTCTATGTGCTCTTGTTGGGAAACAAAGCTACGTGCTTTTTTTGACAGCTGTCATCCGCCATCTTTAATCAATAGAGCACTGTGCTGCTATCATGCGGGCAATTTCGTTAGCTGTCATCCGCCATCTTTAATCCAGAGAGAACAGTGCTGCCCTCTATGTGGTGGCGGCAAATTGAAAAATTCCACGTGCTCTTGTTTGAAAACATACTCACGTGCTTTTTTGACAGCTGTCATCCGCCATCTTTAATCCAGAGAGAACAGTGCTGCACTCTATGTGGTGGCGGTAAATTCCATGTGCTTTACAAACCTATGTGCTTTTCTGACAGCTGTCATCCGCCATCTTTAATCTAGAGAGAACAGTGCTGCACTCTATGTGGTGGCGGGAAATTCCACGTGCTTTACAAACCTATGCGCTTTTCTGTCATCCACCATCTTTAATCTAGAGAGAACAGTGCTGCACTCTATGCGGTGGCGGCAAATTCTACGTGCTTTACAAACCTATGCGCTTTTCTGTCATCCACCATCTTTAATCTAGAGAGAACAGTGCTGCACTCTATGTGGTGGCGGCAAATTCTACGTGCTCTTATTTGGAAACAAATTCTACTCGCTCTTCAGCTGTCATCTACCATCTTTAATCAAGAGAGCACCGTGCTGCCCTCTTTGTGGTGGCGGATAATTTGAAAAAATTATTTTCGACAAGCAGCCATCTTTAATCCAGAGAGAACAGTGCTGCCCTCTTTAGCTACTTACCTTTGAGGCGGTTAATTTGAAAAATTCTTTTCGACAAGCTGCCATCTTTAATCCAGAGAGAACAGTGCTGCCCTCTTTAGCTACTTACCTTTGAGGCGGTTAATTTGAAAAATTCTAGCTGCCATCTTTAATGAAAAGGGCATCGTGGTGCTATCTTGCGGGTAATATTTTACGTCACAGCTGTCATCCACCATCTTGCATTGCTAACCTTAGTGCTGCCCTCTTTAGCTACTTACCTTTGACAAGCTGTCACCCGCCATATTGCATCGCAAACCTCAGTGCTGCACTCTATGTGGTGGCGGATAACTTGAAAAAATCTTTTTGACAAGCAGCCATCTTTAATCAACAGAGCACCGTGCTGCCATCTTTAGCTACCGCCATCTTACATCGCTTACCTCGCTGCTGCACTCTATGTGGTGGCGGTTAATTCGAACAAGTTTAATCACGCATCGGGTAAGCTAGAGTAAGCACGTGCTGCAGTGATGACGTTATCATGCATGTTTAAACCCGTTCGTTGACTAAAAGCTTTAGTCTTCGGGAAACAGTGATAGAGTGTGGAGTGCAAACATGACGAAAACATTAATAGTTGATGTGCAAGGCTTTAAAGTAAACGGAAACAAGTTTGTGTTTAAAGAGGTGGCTGTGTTAGATTACTGTGTGTTGTGGGCACCAAAACTTGTTAGTTTAGTATTTAGTCCACCGTTCCCTTACTGTTTGCAAACAGATGAAGATAAAAAGCAGACTCAGTGGATTGAAAACAATTTAGGTTTGAAGTGGGAAGAAAAAGGAATACCTTATCGTTTTCTACCTTTAATGATGAATGCACATTTGTCAAGAGCAGATCTTGTTCTTTTAAAGGGTTGTGAAAAGAAAGAATGGTTGCGTGATTTTCTACCATCATCATGTGAAGTTATCGACATGCATGAATTGGGGTGCCCATCATTTAAAACTCTTCCGAAAGAGCATAGTAGAGAAACAACTAAACAGTCTTTACAACATGTATGCATGCTCTTTGATTGGTTGTGTCGCAGTGCATGTCGGGAAGTGAACAACATATGTAAAGTGCAGTGTCGAAATAACCTTAGTGTAAAAGAAACATTTGTAGAGTAAAGACATCATGTCATTTCTAACAGATACTAAGTGTAACGCAGTTGAAAAGGCGATCGTAAAGTTTTATGCATGCAAAAAGAAACTAAACACTTTTACTGAAGAAGAGTTAAATGCATTACCAAAGGCATTTTTGGTCAATGTAGCTGCGAATGCTGTAAAGAAGATTTGGGATAAGGTGCCTCGTGAGTGGACTCAAGATCCTGTTTTGTCAGAGATTCAAACGTGTAGTTTACATCATGAACACGTGAGTTTAGCTAGAAGACCTTCTGTGAGACAGTGCCGTACATGTCAACTAATTAAACTGTATCACGGACCTAAAACTAACGAGTTGTCTTCGCTTATAAACACTTATCATGGCTGTGGAGAGAGTAAACAAGGAAAAGGTGAAGAAACGTGCTGGGAGAAAGATGAGGAAGCATGTTGGGCGTGGACTCATCAATAGAGTGATTGATCTTCTTTTCTTCGTGCTTCATCTCCCCTGCGGCCCTAGAACACGTTCGCCTGATACGTAGTTACATGCTGCCTGCATAGAGTGTAGCTGTTAAAATCTGCTTCGTAAAGTTATGCTGTGTGTGTGTGTGTGTATGTGTTATTACCTAGTGCTTTAGCTGCTCAGAAGAATATAGCAGCACTTGTCGTTGTTGGTGCAATAAAACGAAAAACTGAGTGACAAAGACCGTAACATGAACAAAGGATAAAAATGTATGTATATAGTCTAAAATAAATATGAATTGTCAAAACATATTACAGGTGTTGTTTAATCCTACAGCATGTCCTAGTGACTTAGAAGAAAGGAAATGTAGAGGATTAAAAGAAAACACACATAAGATTTAAAGTACATCCTCTTTATTAATCCATGAATTAAAGCTGTTATTAAAACCAAGCCATTTAACATACAGTTTATTACCACGACGTCGAATAACACGTTCAACTAAATAGTGATCAGGATATTTTGTTTTCTGCAGTTCTTCGATGTAGAATCCTCCTTCAATAGGCTGTCCTCTGAGATCGCGAAGTAAATACGTAACTGGATTAGTAAGCTTAACACTTCTGATTTGAAAAATTTCAGTGCTCCAGTTAGGTGTGTATCCTTTTGCAAAGATAGACTTGTGTTTGCTGATGCGAACGAAATCACCTTCTTTAAAGCGATAGCGACGTGGATCAGCTGTTTTGATTACAAGATGAATAGCATCTAGACGAGGTGTATTCTTTGTAACAAGACGTGGCTTTGTTCCGATAGTGCGATGAGGTGTATCGTTGTAGGTAGATAAAAGTCTAGGTAGCAGATCAATCCAACGATATGAACCTTGCGCTGTAAATTCTCGCCACATCATTGTTTTGAGTGTACGATTAAAGCGTTCTACAACACTTGCCTTGAGATTACTGAACGTAGAGTAGTGTTGAATGCCAAGTAACTTGAGGTAAGAAGAAAAATCCTTGTTGTAAAACTCTTTACCTTGATCAGTTTGAAGAAGCCTTGGGCAGCGTTTCGATTCTTCAACAATATGTTTAAATGCTTCTTTAACTTGAGCTGCTGTTTTAGAACGCACGGGTTGTGCAAAAGCAAACTTTGAGTACACATCGATAACAGTAAGTAGATACTTATAGCCCTTATTACTAGAAGCATATGGAATCATTTCTACTAAGTCTGCTTGCCAGAGATCATCTTTTCCTCGTGTAATAACGCGTCTGCGACAGTAGGTGCGACGTGCTGGTTTATGTAACTCATGTGCGATGTTTACCTTTACAGGTGAGATCTTCTCTTGACGAGCCATTACAAAATAATACCGGCATAACGTAGTTCTCTTTCTATTTCTAGAATTTCTGATCCGTGACCAGTGTGACCAGCCTCTTGCGATGCTCTTAAAAGTTGTAATCGTTCAACGAGTAAGTTTGGGTCATTCCAGTATCTTACATCCACATACGGCAACAAAGGCTTGTAGATAACGTCTAGACTACGTGCAGTCGGAAACAGCTTAGAAATAAACTCACGATACTTGTAACTCTTATTCGCATTTACAGCTTCTGTTCTCTTGTAATTACGTCGTGTTGCATCGGTAGCAAAAAGTATTGCTTTATACTTTTTAAGATCATCTTGTAAAATTATATCCTTGTCAGGTATTCGTGAGAAAAGAAGTTCTAAGAGTCCTTTCGTAGGTTTATAGGTAACACCTTTTACAATGAGTTTGTTGCTATTAATCTTAACATTTGAATTTCCTATCCGGAAACAGTCATCTTCGTAGCGAATACCATAGGTAGTGTCAGTTTGTCCTGTAAAAAGTTTTTCTATATAAGGTGCAAAGAGAGATCCATAGGTATCTTGAATAAAAGTTCTAAACTGATTGCGATATTCTGGTGTAATCATAACCTCAGACAAAGATGGTAGATTTTGCGTCGATGTAGTAGGTGTTTCTGCAATAACATCTGTAGTTAAAAATTCAACACGCTTAGATGGTGATGCATCATTAAGTTCTTCTTCTTCTTCCTTATCTTCCTCTTCTTGATCTACATCCTGCTTCTTCTCTTCCGTATCTTCTTCATGCTTTTCTTCTTCATGCTTCTCTTTATGATATGATGTTTGCATAGAAGCAAAACTTGAAGTAGACTGCGGTAATGAAGTAGAATTAAAAATTTCTTTGAGTGGTGTACTTAGTTGTGTTTTTAAAAATAAATCCGTGTCTGCTTGAATACGTTTAAGCTCTTTAAATTTCCGTCGAATATTGTTTCGAGCTTGGATGATATGTTTTGTGATCTCCTTGCTAGATGTTAACATGATGGTGGTTTTTAATCAAGTAGTTACTGTAATTCTGTGTTAATGCATATAAAATGATCGAAACCCATGCGATATCGTCCATGCTGTACATCACTTTCTTTATCAATAACTAAAAAGCTGTAACGGTGTAATGACCAACATTTAGCACACATACGTTTAAAGTCATCGAATGTCATATCAGTGTTAACATGATCGTTATACACATGTCGCATGTTGCGCTCATCTTGCCGAAAAAGCACAATAACATTTGCGTTGTCGCGTATCAACTGCTTGGGCACACGAGAATAGGTTTGGCACAAATAGATGCAATCAACATATTTATGTCGACCCATACTAAAGAATGCACGAATAACGTTTTGCTGTTCTGTTGCGACATCATCAAAGATCATTAGAGAATTAGGAAGCACATCGTCTGGTGATGGTACTTGCTCATGTGAATTAAATTTAAAATATCTTATTCCATCTTTAACTAGATCGTGCATTACAGTTTGTAGAATAGTATATAGCGGCTGATAGAGTGACTTTGCGAAAACGTAAATATTCTCGAAGCGTATACCATTTACAGAAGTAATAAGTGTGAGTAAAAGATTTGTTTTACCGCATCCCGACGGACCTGATATAATACATCGCACAGTAAAAGGAAACAACGTTCCATGACGTTTTCTTGTAGTTGTACTAGAACTAGGTAAGAGATGTGGTACAATGTCGGTAACAGGTAGCGTGTCTTGCTGCTTTATAATCTTCATGATAACTGAATCATAAAGTACGTAATAGTAATATATATATATATATATATATATATATATATTAAACGAAACAAGAGGCAACGGTTAGTTTATGATTTGCTCTTGACTAGTAAAGTCGTGTCCAGCATGGTGAAACAACGATATCCAAACGACATGAAGAAGAAGAAGAAGGAAGTAAAAACTGTTGGATGGAAAGATGTTATAAAGGCTGCGCAAAAAGCTATTCGAGGGGAATACAATCCTCGTGTAGCTATTACTAAGGCGTTACGCGCAGCAAGAGCGAGAATTTCTCCAAAGTGCAGAGCAATATTTAGTAAACGTGCGCGAATTATTCCTGTACCAAAACGAGGAGGATTTCTTCCTGCGCTGTTTGCTGGCTTAGCAGCTTTAGGGTCATTGCTAGGTGGTGCTAGTGCTGTAGCGAGAACTGTCAAAGCTGTAGAAGAAGCGAAACAACAGTTGAAAGAGAGTGAACGTCATAACAAGACGATGGAGGCAATTGCGTTACGAGGCAAAGGTGTGAACATGAAGCTAGCGCCATACAAGAAAGGGCTTGGTATCTACATTTCTCCAAAAAACGTCTACTGAATGCATTGCCATATCGAGCTCTAACGCATGATGAAGTTTTTACGTTTGCTAAACAACTAGGAATTCATTATTTTCGAGGAGTGTATATGCGTGATCAACTACCAGCACGTCCACGTGAACGTGAAAGTGCCTTAATGAACTTGGACGACAGTCGTGGACCTCTAACTCATTACGTTGCTTATGTAAAACGTAAATCTAAAGTATGGTATTTTGATAGCTATGGAGATTTACCTCCTCCTTTTGAGCTCATACGTTATTTCGGAAGCAGTGCAGACATTGTTTACAATAAAAACCGTGTGCAAAACTTTAATACACGCATGTGCGGACGATTATGTCTTATGTTCTTATATCAAACCCAGACAGTAGAGAAAGTGTATTAGTGTCTACGTGATGACGAACAGTGAAAGAACGTTTGCTGTACGTGGAGAAGGACCTGAAACAACCATCTATTTTAATCCGCCAATCGAACTTGGTTATCAGCCGCATAGTCTTGGACTAGTATCGTTTGAAAGCTACAATAAAATCTATAATGTGCGTGACGGTTTAAACAAGTTCTATTACGATGAGTATGTGCTAACACTACCCTCAGGTAGTTATACAGTAGATGATATTCATGACTATATTGAAAGTACGTTAATTGATCAGTTTGGGGAAGATAGTTTTAGTAATCATAATTACAAGTTCTCAATCACTATAAGCAACATTACGCACAAATGTGTTATTGAATCATCATTTAAGATTGACTTCAAATCACAACCTGATTCGATTGGTCCACTGCTTGGATTTTCATCGAGGGAGCTCCTACCGAACGTACGTTACGAGTCTGATCAACCTATAAAACTCTTCGATGATTATAATGTGAACATTACTTGTAATATTATTACAGACTTGAATAGTAATCTACAACCTTCGCACGTCCTGCACGACTTTATTGTTACAGAGGAACGTGGATATACTATTTGTGAGAAACCAGCAGTAGTTCTTTATCATCCTGTGTCTGTAAAACACATTAGCAACATTACTCTTAGACTTGTAAATAAACATAATCAGCTTATTCATTTAGATCAGCACGCGTACGTAGCTTACAAACTACATCTTAAACCAGTATGAAAACCATCTATAAAACACGGTGTACATTCCGAAGGCATACTACATGTGTGCAGAGACTCATCGAGTTAACAGATACCCATAAGCAGATACTCCAAGATTTAGGATATACACTACTACAACAGAATGGAAGAAATGCTAGACATTACGAATACAGTAGAAAGTCGTGAAGGTGTAGTACGAAGTGAGCTTCATTCTTATCAACCTTTTACGTTTGGATTAAATAACAATGATGAAATTCATTTTATTATTAATCAACAAGATGTTTACACCTTACCACACGAAAGCTACCTCTATATTGAAGGACGATTAGAAAAGTCTGATGGAAGTGGACCAAGCACTTCACAACTAAACAACCATGCTCTAGCTTTTCTCTTTTCTGAAGCGCGATATGAAGTAAATAATGTTGAAATAGATCGAACGAAGAATGTTGGTATTACAAGCGCAATGAAACTCTACCCTTCTTTCTGTGATGAAGAAAGTAATCTTTTGCGGATGGCTGGATGGTGTCCAAAATCTACTAACAACTGGATGATTAATGAGGATGGAACTTTTACGGGTATGTTATCACTGAAACATATTTTTGGATTCGCAGAAGAATTTACACGTATTATAATCAACGTAAAACAAGAGCTTATTCTAATCCGTGATCGAAGTGATTACAATTCTCTTAAAGCAGTAGAAACACCTGTAGAATCGAAAATAACACTGCATCGTATACTGTGGCGGATCCCACATGTAACCTTATCTGATCGTGAAAAACTTCGATTGCTCAAGATTGTAGAAAATGATACACCATTACCTATACGTTTTAGAAGTTGGGAGCTGCATGAATATCCTGTGTTACCACCTACAAACAAGCATAGCTGGGCAGTTAAAACATCACGTTTTACTGAGAAGCCCTTGTACATTATTTTTGGATTTCAAACTAATCGTAAATTCAATCACGAAAAAGATAGCTCACTGTTTGATCACTGCAAATTAAGACACGTTAGACTATATCTCAATGGAATTACGTATCCCTACGAAAACATCGACATTAACTTTGAGAAAAATAAGTTTGGGATGCTCTATGACATGTTTTGTAAATTTCAATCATCGTATTATCAGAAAGAAGATCGTCCGCTATTTACACCTCAAGAATTTAAAAATAAAGCACCGATTGTAGTTATAGACTGCTCTTATCATGAAGAATCTATAAAAGAATCTCCAGTTGATATTCGTTTAGAATTTGAAACATCTGAAAACATTCCTGCTAACACAGCAGCCTATTGTCTTATTATTCATATGAGTGATGTTACTTACCATCCGCTAACGAATATTGTTACGAGACTATAAATAAGAATAGATCTTTATCATTTTCATTAGTGTGTGCTTCGACATCGTACGCTATGGAACAAAACTGTAAATGTGCATGCTGTTTGCATGCTCATACGCAACATCTTATTTATGTTTCACGAGTGAGTGAGGCTATTAAGATGTTCTATAAACGTAGATCATCGATGCCGAAACATCTTATTCAATACTTACCACCAGGATTTTTATATACGTACGCTGCCTCTTACGTACATAATTTTTGGGACATCCTTCCTCTACACAGTAAGATGTCAATCGAAGTAGCTTTATGCAGAACTTGTGAGCGACATTACAAGCATCGAGGAGAAAATGGTGATGATGATTGGGATGGACCAAATCCGAGGATTGAACACTGTACACAGTGTATGAATGAACTTTCTCTAGTACTTCATGATGATGATGATGATTCCGAAAAGGAATAACAGCAAGGTAAGAAGTACATGATCTTCTCTGTAAAGCATAACATACTTAGTATAATATATTTCTAAATGCTTTGTTTAATTTGAATGTTGCAGGAGGCATTTCGGAAGCATACGTTGTTAAGAAGCACACCAACCTTGTCAGCAGCAAAAACGAACACTGTTGAAGTACATTTGTAAATAAATATTTGATCGCATTCAAAAAATGTTGTACTTATTGCATTGCTTTACACCGACTTACTCTTAAGAAAAACGATCAGGTCTAAACATGCACAATGACGTCATCACAACAGCACTTGCTTACTCTAGCTTTCCCGATGCATGTTTAAACTCGTTCGAATTTACCGCTACCACATTCCTTTACATCGACTTACTCTTAAGAAAACGGACAAGTCTAAACATGTATGATGATGTCATCACAACAGCACGTGCTTACTCTAGCTTACCCGATGCGTGATTAAACTTGTTCGAATTAACCGCCACCACATAGAGTGCAGCAGCGAGGTAAGCGATGTAAGATGGTGGTAGCTAAAGATGTCAGCACGGTGCTCTGTTGATTAAAGATGGCTGCTTGTCAAAAAGATTTTCTCAAGTTATCCGCCACCACATAGAGTGCAGCACTGAGGTTTGCGATGCAATATGGCGGGTGACAGCTTGTCAAAGGTAAGTAGCTAAAGAGGGCAGCACTAAGGTTAGCAATGCAAGATGGTGGATGACAGCTGTGACGTAAAATATTACCCGCAAGATAGCACCACGATGCCCTTTTCATTAAAGATGGCAGCTAGAATTTTTCAAATTAACCGCCTCAAAGGTAAGTAGCTAAAGAGGGCAGCACTGTTCTCTCTGGATTAAAGATGGCAGCTTGTCGAAAAGAATTTTTCAAATTAACCGCCTCAAAGGTAAGTAGCTAAAGAGGGCAGCACTGTTCTCTCTGGATTAAAGATGGCTGCTTGTCGAAAAGAATTTTTTCAAATTATCCGCCACCACAAAGAGGGCAGCACGGTGCTCTCTTGATTAAAGATGGTAGATGACAGCTGAAGAGCGAGTAGAATTTGTTTCCAAATAAGAGCACGTAGAATTTGCCGCCACCACATAGAGTGCAGCACTGTTCTCTCTAGATTAAAGATGGTGGATGACAGAAAAGCGCATAGGTTTGTAAAGCACGTAGAATTTGCCGCCACCGCATAGAGTGCAGCACTGTTCTCTCTAGATTAAAGATGGTGGATGACAGAAAAGCGCATAGGTTTGTAAAGCACGTGGAATTTCCCGCCACCACATAGAGTGCAGCACTGTTCTCTCTAGATTAAAGATGGCGGATGACAGCTGTCAGAAAAGCACATAGGTTTGTAAAGCACATGGAATTTACCGCCACCACATAGAGTGCAGCACTGTTCTCTCTGGATTAAAGATGGCGGATGACAGCTGTCAAAAAAGCACGTGAGTATGTTTTCAAACAAGAGCACGTGGAATTTTTCAATTTGCCGCCACCACATAGAGGGCAGCACTGTTCTCTCTGGATTAAAGATGGCGGATGACAGCTGTCAAAAAAGCACGTGAGTATGTTTTCAAACAAGAGCACGTGGAATTTTTCAATTTGCCGCCACCACATAGAGGGCAGCACTGTTCTCTCTGGATTAAAGATGGCGGATGACAGCTAACGAAATTGCCCGCATGATAGCAGCACAGTGCTCTATTGATTAAAGATGGCGGATGACAGCTGTCAAAAAAAGCACGTAGCTTTGTTTCCCAACAAGAGCACATAGAATTTTTCAAATTGCCGCCACCACATTTCAAAGGTATCTAGCTAAAGAGTACAGCACTGTGCTCTGTTGATTAAAGATGGTGGATGGTAGCTGTCAAAAAAGCACGTGAGTTTGTTTCCAAACAAGAGCACGTGGAATTTTTCAATTTGCCGCCACCACATAGAGGGCAGCACGGTGCTCTCTTGATTAAAGATGGCTGCTGTCACGTGGAATTGTCTGCTACCACAGGTATCTAGCTAAAGAGGGCAGCACTGAGGTTTGCGATGCAATATGGCTGCTGTCAAAAAGCATTTTTCAAATTATCCGCCACCACATTTCAAAGGTAAGTAGCTAAAGAGGGCAGCACTGTGCTCTATGGATTAAAGATGGCGGATGACGGCTGTCAAAAACACGTGGCTTTGTTTACCTCGCGCTAGTTAGGTTAAGTTGGTAGCACTAAGGTTTAGACCCGTCAAGATGGCAGCACTGCCGATGACAGGTGACGAAAGAGGGCAGCACGGTGCTCAAAGATGGCGGATGGCAGCTGTCAAAAAGCATGTGGCTGTCAAAAAGCACGTGGCTTTGTTTACCTCTCGCTAGTTAGGTTAAGTTGGTACCACCGAGGTTTATTCCCGTCAAGATGGCAGTACTGAGGTTAGCGATGCGTTGTTGTCTGTCAAAAAGCACGTGGCTTTGTTTACAAATCTGTCAAAAAGCACGTGGCTGTCAAAAAACACGTGGCTTTGTTTACCTCATGCTAGCTAGGTTAAGTTGGCACTACTGAGGTTTAGGCCCGTCATGATGGCAGTACTGAGGTTTGCGATGCGTTGTTGTCTGTCAAAAAGCACGTGGCTTTGTTTACAAATCTGTCAAAAAGCACGTGGTTGTCAAAAAGCACGTGGCTTTGTTTATCTCGAGCTAGTTAGGTTAAGTTGGCACTACTGAGGTTTAGGCCCGTCAAGATGGCAGTACTGAGGTTAGCGATGCGTTGTTGTCGATGACAGCTGTCAAAAAGCACGTGGCTTTGTTTACAAATTCAAATTTCGCGCTAGTTAGGTTAAGTTGGCAGTACTGTCGCGCTAGTTAGGTTAAGTTGGCAGTACTGGAAGAGGCCACTGGCTGAGGTGGAGGTGGCCACTGGGAGCCGGAGGTGGCGGTGGCCGCAGAATCCCTGTATTATACTACTGTTGTCTATGTTAACATAACTTATAGATTGGGGAATTGCTGTGGACGCTTATCAGAGCTCTTTCAGTCCTAAATGTGCTGCGTTCTCTCGAGTGCAAGAAAGGTACGCGAAAATTCAATTGGGACTGCAAATGCACATATATTTTATTGTTTAATCATTCATATACGTACTTGTCATCGATTATTTTTCTCCTTATTTTTCAAGGCTAGTTATTTCGACACTGGTTATTAAATTTTTGTATGGCGCCATAAAGAGTTACAAGCCATGTATTTGCTTATGTAGGAATCTTACAAAATGTTTTACACTCTTTCAATTAAGTTAATATAATTATCGAACCTTGAGTTCCATACAACGCTAGCATATTCCAATTTTGTTCGAACAAAGGCATTATAGAGTGTTATGTAAGTGATTTAAAATGTATAGAGAGAGATCAGTGTTTTACGGGAGACAGCCACTTTTCTACTGTATAAAATGTTAGAAAGAATTCCAAGGTTTCCAAGGACTAATATATCCAATAATATTCAAGCATATGGCAGTACACACGAAGGGCTGAAAACTAGTTCTCAGCTAATGGCCTGATGAACTTGCAAGGCTACATGTCGATCTGTGGCACTGATTTTCTACTCTACTTTCTCTCGCAGATCAGAATAGGTACAAGGAGAGACGCGCATACTTAATAAATTAAGACACGTTTTCTACCCTACCAACTTTTCTGTAAATGGAGGGATAGCTATGAGTCACTCATTGACTTCAGAGAAAACATACTACTTTCAGTGCGCTTGATATGCTGTATCTGTATAATTTTCAGTATGAAAGTTTTGCTTCTTTCGGGACAGAAAGCTGGTATCTCTGGTATGCAATATGAAGAAATGTGAATAGTAATTTACAACAAGGTCTTCACTCTGAAGATAGTTTCGTACACCAGAGAACGAATATTTCAGGAAATATTCAATATCTCTGTAACTATTGGAGAGGCTTTCCTGAAATTTTCTGTTCATGCATATTATTACTGGCCGGTTTGCCAAACATGATTTTTTTTTTGTGATACAGTTGCTCATTAACGCCTCTTAAAATGTAATTCTCAGATTTTTCAAAAACACAATACAACACAAGTAAAGCAAACGTGAGCATTGTTATCAGTCTCCTTGAAAGCACAGCTTTTATTCTACAGCACGAGCCGCCATGAGACTAACAGGTATATTTGTAAGGTAAGTGACCAAGAAGGACCATACAATTTCAAATTTACATTTATTCATTGAAGTTAATGATCTAAGAATACAATTGGTTTCTTCAGTTCACTGGAAGAAGAGGATTTTAATTACTTGGTTCATTACTTCAAAATATAAAGGTGATAGGGTTAATAATGTTACTTGCTTTAGGTCCCACTAACTACTTTTACGGTTTTCGGAAACGCCGAGATGCCAGAATTCAGTCCCGCAGGAGTACTTTTATGTGCCAGTAAAATCTGCCTACACGAGGCTGACGTATTTGAGCACCTTCAAATACCACCGAACTGAACCAGGATCGAACCGACCAAGTTGAGATCATAAAGCCAGTTTATCAACCGCAAGACACTCAGCCCTGCAAAATATAAATCAGATATAAAATTTGTTAAAAACTTTCTATTTACTTGGTCACCAACCAACGAATGATCATTTATTTCTATTCGTCGACTACTTTCGTACCTAAAATTATAAGAAAAACATTGCATGGTATATGGAATTAATATTATTACACTATTTCTATACGTTTATAATGTTTTAAAGCAGTTTGGAAATAGGTGAGGAACAATGAAATGTTACATACAGCTCTAAATAGACCTTTACTGTTCTCAAAATGTTAAAAATACGTATTTATACTGTACCTTGTTTTGCTATTTGCTTTATGTCGCACCGACACAGGTAGGTCTTATGGCGACGATGGGGTAGGAAAGGTCTACGAATGGGAAGGAAGTGGTTGTGGCCTTAATTAAGGTACAGCCCCTGGTGTGAAAATGGGAAACGACGAAAAACCATCTTCAGGGCTGCCGACACGGGGGTTCGAACCCACTATATCCCGATTACTGGGTACTAGCCGCACTTAAGCGACTGCAGCTATCGAGCTCGATTTATATTGTACCAATAATTCAGTTAGGCCTATATCAGTTTTTAAACTAGTGGCAAATTAGACATGAACTACTTGCAGACATGCTCTGTGATAAGAATGAACCTTAGTAGATCTTAAAAACTGATGCTTGGAGTTACATCTGGGCATTCACTGGTTCCGTTAGTTCACTGTACACTTTCCCTATAGATTTTTGGAAGTTTGACATTTCTCTTTTTAATATATAAAATGTTTTTGGCAATTTGTTGAACATATTGGTTCTTCATCGAGGATAGTTCTACGTATCTAAAGAATCTTGAATTTCTTAGGCTTATCACCCAATTAAGTGCCCGGCTCACTGGAAAAATGGTTAGCATCCTGGGTTCGATTCCCGGCAGGGTATGCAATTTTAACCGTCATCGGTTATTTCCGCTGGCACGGGGCTGGGTGTATGTATCATCTTCATCATTTCATTCTTATTACGACGCGCAGGTGGCCTAAAGGGCGCCAAATCAAAAAACTTACACCAGGCGAGCTGAACACGTCCTCGACACTCCCAGCTCTAAAAGCCATACGCCATTTCATTTACCCAATTAAATTGCAAAAGGTAATGTCAGAAACGTTTGATTGATAGTTTATTGTTTTGCCAATAGAGAAAATAATAAAACTCAATCAACAAACATCATACGAGGTATAGAGGATCGTTGTGTTCATAAGGCATGTCCACTATTCTGACTGGAGCATAAAACTCTTCAATGAAATGAAGATACCTGCATAAAAATTAATTTTTTGCAAGAAAATCAGTACCAAGACGAAGCAGAAGAAGAAGGGAGATGTGAGTTATCGATTTCAAAATGAAAACCTACAACCAGTTTTCCAGTCATTGACCGGGTCAGGGATGTAATGAATGAATCATATATAGGCTATTAGTACGATGGAGTCGCCACTCCCAAAGTGATTCATTAATGACTGATAGATGCTATGAAATGATATTGGAGAGTGTTGCTGGAATGTAAGATGACAGAGAAACCCGGAGTACCCGGAGAAAGACCTGTCCCGCCTCCGGTTTGTCCAGCACAAATCTCACATAGAGTGACCGGAATTTGAACCACAGTATCCAGTGGTGAGAGGCCGACGCCATGCCGTTTGAGCCACGGAGGCTTACTGAGTTATCGATTTATCAGATGAAAGTGAAGACTTGTAAGGGGGTATAGAGCGCCGTAAATAGTCTCATATGCAAATGTCTAGAGAAACTAAAATGAACAATGGTCGAAACAGTAGCAATACAGCATATGTATTACTGTGACATTGTGTAGAGGGACGCTGAACTGATCCCACAAAATCAACTACAACTAGAACAAAATATGTGTACCATACATCTGCAATTTTACGTCGATCATGTAATATCATCATCATCATCACCACCATCATCATTATCATCATCATCATTATTATCATCATACCTTAGACTTCTAGGTACCGAGCGAAGTGACCGTGCGGTTAGGGGTGCGCAGCTGTGAGATTGAATTCGGGAGATAGTGGGTTCAAACCCCATTTTCGGCAGTGCTGAAGATGGTTTTCCGTGGTTTCCCGTTTTCGCAGCAGAAAAATAATGGGGCTGTACCTTAATAATTAACTATCGCATAAGACCGATTTGTTGGTGCGGCATATATCCAGTTGCAAAAAAAAGAAAGACTTTTGGGCATGTGGATATCAAGTTTTAAACACCTAAAATAGTTTCCAAAAATATTATATTAAGGACAGAAAATGAAAACAAAACTTTACAAATGCGACGATAAACATTCATTTCTTCTACATAAACATAGTTTTATTTCCAAAATTTGTAACATGAGAAAATTAGCACTACACCAAAATTCATTTTTGCTGATGGAGATCCATAAAATATTTTGCATCGGAGGCATGACGAAATTATGTACGGGACATTTTCTCCGGAAAATTGCTGATAAATAGTTCGTTATTGTGTTAAATACAAACTAAAGCCATTAACATTGACAAGGATTAATCTGTAAATTATAAATACTCAGCTGAAAGAAATTATCTAGTCTGTTATAAAAAGGATAAAATTTTCTCGTCGTGAGTAAAGTCTGTATACCCCATCAGCTATGAACTGACTGAAAAGGACTCCGATTTCTTATACTTTTGGCACTGTATTTTTCTCCGAAAAGTTTCTATCCGTTGTAAATTAACACCTGTGAACAAAACGTATGCCATATGACTATTATTATTATTACTATTCTTATTAGCAACCCTTCACGACCCTCGTAGGTAGAAAATCCTTCAGTTATCTCTTTTCACACCGAAAGCACGGAACACCACTGTCCTTGCATTAGCGACCAACAGAATTGTGATTAGGCTACCACATTCACCAACTCCTTCACAGTTTTCCCAAGCCGTGAATGGAAAAAAATCCTGAGAATGTCAGGCCTATACGGGGTGAATACGCTGTAAAAGTATCTTTGTGAAAGTTCTTGTATAATCATAATCATGTATCTCCTTTCCATCTTGCTAATAAAATAAGTTTCTGTAGAGGTTCTCCAAATCTAACTCATTGACACACCCAACCATAATTCAAGTAGGTTTGTTTGTGACTTCCCCTCTCGGAGAACAATCATTGAACGAGAAATGCAACCATGCAAGCTAAGGGCGCCAATCTTTAAGTTGATGACTTAAAGATAAAAATTTATAATCAAGCTTGGACGGACTCTTATCACATTAAGCCGGAGAATTAGAAATCAAAAGGCTAATTAAGGCAGATTGATTAAAGTGAACTAGAAAAATACTATTTATTATATTGAATATAAATGACGACGGTTTAACGAGAACTGAATTTAAAATAGGAAATGAATTTAACAAAAAGTTGAATGACTCTACTTCGCGAAAACTTGCAATATTTTTAACTCGCTTGCTCACCATGTAGTCTTGTTCTGCTGGTCCTTGGAAAGCTTCCATCCTTGTAGCTGGAACATCACCGGTCGTCTTTGAGATCTCTTCATCTGCAGCTAAGTACCATTCCTGCCTTGCTAAGTGCACCGCCCACTAATTGGAAGATAGCTTCGACACTAACACTCCCTATTATGCTCTATCCCATATATTGGAGATGAGCCCTAAGTCATAGTTAGAAAAACCTCCTTGGGTTATGTGGAGAGGATACACAATTAATAATCCTTCCAACTTTACTGAAAATGTGCCCTGAAGTTTCATTTCTATCTAGTTTAATACTACCTATTGTCTTAGACTGGTACAAACCGGCCTAGTAGCCGAGCTGTACGTACTTCCCGATGAGAGTGGCTATACACCCCTCATTCAGAAATTCCTAAGTACCACGTCGTGGTAATGAAGTAATTAATGTAGAAGTGATAAACTATCACACTAGTCCACTATGGTACAACAACCATAAGACAAGTTCACAGACCTACAGTGATATACAAGATCGAAGAATCAAGAATCCAGAATAATAATAATAATGAATGCAGAATCAAGAAGAATCAAGAAGAATCAAGAAGAATGAAGCCAAGAGCTCCAACACGCCCTTTTATAACCTTCTCTGGCTCTAATTACAGGTCGCTACACGTGGTCCAATCAGTTGACACGTCTCTCCCCACTCCAGATATTAGAGTTGATGGGTCTTAACCATGATATCAACTGTTCTTCTATTAGCCCTTTCACTCAGTATCCATGGCAACATGACGGTCCTTTGAAAATATAGGCGGTGATCAGTTTGAATTATTCTGGTCGAAATACGGTAGCTGTCGTTATAACGCTTGAACACGTGCTCGCTTTTCCCAGAATTTGATGTCTAAATTTGTCCTTCCTTCTTCCTCGGTGATGTGGCAAGATAGAGGAAATCTACTGCAAGTTAAATTTAAACGAATGTCGCAAGAATCTACGTGAATATTAGGATATTCAGCCCTCGTTTACAAGTCGTAGTTACAAAGTAATGAAATGATAGTGAGCAAATGATTAAACATGAATTATAATAAAATTACATACCAAGATAAATATCATGACGTTAAATTCCTGAATTAATTACACATAATAAAATTAACATAATTACACTGTGACGTCTGGAACGTTACATACGCCCCCATGAGTTCTTAACAAATATCACATGAGTTGAGAACTCACACTCTTACTCCCACATTGACTTGAAATACCTCTATTACCTGCCCATTACGAGCGACATTATTTTCATACAATTAATTATATCTCACTGTTTCCATATCTCTCTTAGACTGCTTACCATTGCGAATGTCTGTTATTTCAGTTCATCTTGAGGTTTAGATACTAAATTATGCCCAACATGAGCAACTTTCCATTTTTTTAAAAAACAAGATTATCTTTGAGAATATAACATAATATATATACAATTCAGATTACAAACTCTCCCGAGTGTCTATTAGTCCTTTTACTCTCCATCTTTCCGACATTCTTTGCTAGATAGCAGTAACACGTTCTCTTCCAATCTTTTACATTAAAACCATGGAAAACAAATGATACAATCAATTTACACCTTAATCACTCTCTCGAATGTTTCAACCTTATCTTGAAACGGGATGCAATACACTTCACACGAATACACACGCGATTTAAGCTCACGGTAAAATTATTGCAAGTTAGAAATGCACATACGGGAAAATTAATTATTTGCCGGCGTCAGCTTTAATTAGCCTTCGGTAACATCTCAGAAAACAGATAAGATATAACATTTCATGGCCTCACATACAGAAAACAGATGATGTATCGGCATGAACGAGCGTAAATCTACCGCTACACACAAACACCTACCTTGTTTACAAACACAACTAGGAAATACCACCACAATTGGGAGGTAAACTCATTCCGCTCGTAGTCTGACATAACAGGTAGCAACTTCCCCGAGTTACTGACCTATATCTTACAATCCGGTTCAGCCACCTCACACGACAGGTATCTCCGTAAACTACTAATGTTATATGAACCATTCATTACGCTCTCGCATTCAATACACAGACGTATTGATCCATTACACTTAGGCACGACAATTAAGGGATTAACGTATTGACTGTTTGATAATTCAATCACATCGTCTGCTAACATAGCTTGAATTTGATCCTCTACGGCTATGGCATATTTGTGTGGTATCGGATACCGCGGTCCGCTGAATGGAGTCTTATCCAGCACAGAAAAAGAATGCTCGTACAGATGGGTAACACCAGGTTTCTCAGAAAAAATCTCCATGTGTTCATATAACACTTCAAATAACTTGTCCTTCTGGATTTCATTTAACTGATTTCTACCTACGGCTTCTTTCAAGCCACATATTTTATCCTCATTAATCCACAACTGGCACAACTTCAGGCCCTCACTAGCCTCTTCATTAACTTTAGAAACCTCTCTCATTCTCCACGCTGTACTAACTTCCGTTTTCCTTTGAATTTCCTCCTCAAACGTGACCTTGATATCCTCATTATTCCACCTCAAATTTAGCACTGCATCATAGTAATTTAACTGAGCCAATTTTAACGTTAACCAGTCAGATCCCAAGATAAGATCAAATATCAAATGCGGAATTACCAAACATATCTGAACGCTAATAAAATTATTAATACAGATCGGAACAGCTACTTGTTTACAAATTTGCTTAGACTTCTTTCCAACAGCCGTAATGATGAAAGTAGACTTAACAGGCATTTCCTCCAACTGAATACCCTGTTTCACTAATGACTCATATCACTGAGAACTAATACATGATATATGGCTACCAGAATCAATCAAAACTTTAACCCACGCCCCCCAAACTTTCAATTTAACAACGGGATTGACTACTTTATTACTTGAATCTTCATTATTCTGCTCGGGTTCATACAACAAATCGTCTCTAACATCTAGGTCATATGGTAACACTTTCATGACAAGACACTTCGCTACCTTCGTACTAGGCTGGAATTCTGACCTAAGATTACAGCCTCTAGTTAGTTTAAAGGTTCCCTTTGTGTATTGACGTTGGACTCATTAATACATTGCTCTGGCCCCCGTTGGGAATTTCCTGTCCTATATTCAGGTGCTCCGCTCCTACCGTTATGCTGAGGTCTGAACTGATTGCGAGCTTCGTGATTCTGTGTTCTTCCGTTATGTCTCATTCCGTTGTGATGACTAAAGCTCTGTATATTCTCCGTTCTACTCCTAAGGTTACCTAAAGCATCAAAACTGCCTAGTAGGTTCTCCATCTCCTGAATAGTACCAACTCTTTGTATGCAGGCCGCTTCTCTCACCCTGTCCGGAAAATGTCTCAAAAGTAGTCTTACTACATCAGACCCCTCGGTTATACCATCTAAGTTCTGACAAATCATGACATGGGCCAGGAAGTATTCGGTCATAGTGACTCCCTCATGCTGTTTGTACCTCCCAAATACCACCCTTTCTCTCTCCCGAGCTTGTATCGCTTCATTCCAGAATTTCTCTCTAAACTTATTTCAGAATTCTTTCAGGTTCGTCATCGTTTGCCTATATACCATGAACCAAGACCGAGTTTCTCCTACAAGAGCATGGTCAATATTTTTCATAACGTCTTCCCAGTCCATAGACCCTTCCTCTAGACGCCTTTCAAACAGTTTTTCTATCATCTTAAGGAAATCTAGCGGGTTCGTTTGTTTCCCATTAAATTTAGGTAGTTCAATTTCCCTAATGTAGCTATTTCCTAGACATTGCTTTCCCGTGAAAACCTGTTTCTCCTTTGCCACCTGTTTTAACTGATTTTCTGCTTTCTCCATCCGGCATTCTACATCTTTGTCTCTCCTATCAATTTCGCTCTCCAAATTAACCTGCTTCTCTTTCAATGTCCTAATTTCAATCTTATTCTCTTCAGCTATCGCAAACCTTTCTTCACTTGCCCGGGTCTCATCTTCTATTCTAAGCTTTACTGTGTCCATCTCTTGTTGGACGTGGTCTTTGAATACCCGTATTTCCCCTTTTTGTGTCTCAACTCTCTTATCAATACTAGTGACCTGCCTCATTACTTCCTCCCTAGTAGAGTTGTTTTCCTTCCCCATTAACTCCAGGAATTTACTTCTCTGCTCCGCAAACTTTTCTTCTAACTCTTTCCCTTGCCGTTCACATTCACTTTTCTGGTCCTCTAATCGCTTATTAAAATGTTCATTTTTTACCACCAGATCGCGTAACTGCCTACTGTGTTCGTCCATTCTCCGATTCGCTTCCTCCTTATTTTCCCTCATCTCCCTGCTTAATTCAGCTTTAGTTTGCTCTAACTGTTCTTTAAGTTCATATTTTATATTCTCAATTTTAGTGTTAGTTTGTTCTAATTCACTTTTAAGCTCAGATTTAGTTTGTTCTACATCTGTTTTAATTTGTTCCAATTCATTTTTTATTTCAGATTTACTGTCCTCTATCTTACTCAACATTAACTGCATCATTCCCATTAACTGATCATTATTATTACTTTCATTGGTAGTGTTTACTTCCGCTTCGCCCCCCATCCTACTATCATCTGACTCCATACTGACTTCTTTCTGCTTGCCTTCACTCTCCATACTACTTACACTTCTATCTTCAATTTCCTCTACTAGACTACACAACTCTTCCTCTGAACTCAATACGTTATTGCCTTTTATCGCCCGTCCACTGCGCAACATCCTCTCCTCTTTCGTCTGATCAGCCATGACCCTCCCCACAATCAAACACTCCTAATGCAACGTGGATATCCAAATTTTGCCCATAATACGAATTCTGATATCGTTACTGTCATTAACTGCTCCGTACTTAATGATTTTCTCGCCCTACGTTGGAGCGGCATTTTTGTGACTTCCCCTCTCGGAGAACAATCATTGAACGAGAAATGCAACCATGCAAGCTAAGGGCGCCAATCTTTAAGTTGATGACTTAAAGATAAAAATTTATAATCAAGCTTGGACGGACTCTTATCACAGGGGTGGGGTGATAGTGCACTAATCATTAAGCCGGAGAATTAGAAATCAAAAGGCTAATTAAGGCAGATTGATTAAAGTGAACTAGAAAAATACTATTTATTATATTGAATATAAATGACGACGGTTTAACGAGAACTGAATTTAAAATAGGAAATGAATTTAACAAAAAGTTGAATGACTCTACTTCGCGAAAACTTGCAATATTTTTAACTCGCTTGCTCACCATGTAGTCTTGTTCTGCTGGTCCTTGGAAAGCTTCCATCCTTGTAGCTGGAACATCACCGGTCGTCTTTGAGATCTCTTCATCTGCAGCTAAGTACCATTCCTGCCTTGCTAAGTGCACCGCCCACTAATTGGAAGATAGCTTCGACACTAACACTCCCTATTATGCTCTATCCCATATATTGGAGATGAGCCCTAAGTCATAGTTAGAAAAACCTCCTTGGGTTATGTGGAGAGGATACACAATTAATAATCCTTCCAACTTTACTGAAAATGAGCCCTGAAGTTTCATTTCTATCTAGTTTAATACTACCTATTGTCTTAGACTGGTACAAACCGGTCTAGTAGCCGAGCTGTACGTACTTCCCGATGAGAGTGGCTATACACCCCTCATTCAGAAATTCCTAAGTACCACGTCGTGGTAATGAAGTAATTAATGTAGAAGTGATAACCTATCACACTAGTCCACTATGGTACAACAACCATAAGACAAGTTCACAGACCTACAGTGATATACAAGATCGAAGAATCAAGAATCCAGAATAATAATAATAATGAATGCAGAATCAAGAAGAATCAAGAAGAATCAAGAAGAATGAAGCCAAGAGCTCCAACACGCCCTTTTATAACCTTCTCTGGCTCTAATTACAGGTCGCTACACGTGGTCCAATCAGTTGACACGTCTCTCCCCACTCCAGATATTAGAGTTGATGGGTCTTAACCATGATATCAACTGTTCTTCTATTAGCCCTTTCACTCAGTATCCATGGCAACATGACGGTCCTTTGAAAATATAGGCGGTGATCAGTTTGAATTATTCTGGTCGAAATACGGTAGCTGTCGTTATAACGCTTGAACACGTGCTCGCTTTTCCCAGAATTTGATGTCTAAATTTGTCCTTCCTTCTTCCTCGGTGATGTGGCAAGATAGAGGAAATCTACTGCAAGTTAAATTTAAACGAATGTCGCAAGAATCTACGTGAATATTAGGATATTCAGCCCTCGTTTACAAGTCGTAGTTACAAAGTAATGAAATGATAGTGAGCAAATGATTAAACATGAATTATAATAAAATTACATACCAAGATAAATATCATGACGTTAAATTCCTGAATTAATTACACATAATAAAATTAACATAATTACACTGTGACGTCTGGAACGTTACATGTTTATATGTTTGTTATACTTGTAATTAATTTATCTAAATTAGTTATAAATAATTAGTCATTAATTAATTATGTTTATACTCTACTTCACATTCGTTTTATATTTCAACATATTTCGTTGTTCAAGTACATGCCTTTTTATTCCTGTGAAACACATATTCGTAATAATTCACAAAAATGTTATTTATAATAATGTTATTGGCCTTACGTCCCACTAACTACTTTTTACGGTTTTCGGAGACGCCGAGGTGCCGTAATTTAGCCCCGCAGGAGTTCTTTAACGTGCCAGTAAATCTATCGACATAGGTTAATGTACTTGAGCACCTTCAAATACCACCGTACTGGGCCAGGATCGAACCTGCCAAGTTGGGGTCAGAAGGCCAGCGCCTCAACCATCTGAAACACTCAGTCCGGCCAATATTTTATTTAATATACCATATTAACATCGAATATTTAGATTTTCACAGCATTGTATACAATCGGAAAAAAATTGCTGTAACATTCTATCGACTTACAGGTTGAATGAAGTTAGACCTAAATAAATAAATAAATAAATAAATAAATAAATAAATAAATAAATAAATAAATAAGTAAATTAATTAATTAATTAATTAATTAATTAATTAAGGGAAGAAAGAAGTAATATATGGCGGGTTTACCTGTATTACTCAAGGCCTAATGAATCAATACCATGTAGGCCTATTGGCTACCTATTAATTATTGACTGACCGGGCGAGTTGGCAGTGCGGTTAAGAGCGCGCAGCTGTGAGCTCGCATCCGGGAGATAGTGGGTTCGAGCTCCACTGTCGGCTGCCTTGAAGATCGTTTTCCGTGGTTTCCCATTTTCACACCAGGCTAATGCTGAGGTTGTACCTTAATTAAGGCCACGGCCGCTTCCTTCCCATTCTTAGGCCTTTCCTGTCCCATCATCGCCATAAGACCTATCTGTGTCTTGTCTGCAAACTTCGTTTTGATATATCAGTCTGCATATCGATGATGAGTAACAAAAATATTCCACAGTATTCTGCTTTGAACCAGAGTGTAATGTATGTGTGACACTTACGTTAAGATAGCCTACTACTGCAGCGCAAAGGATCTGATTATGTGATTGAGTAAACATCCTAGAAGTGTACCTAATCAGTATTCAATCCTCCTTAATCCCTTCCTCTTCCACTGTGTCGCTTGCGCTGTCATTGCAAACCCCTCCCTGAGAACAATGGTTGAAAATAACCTTAGAATTTACTCTAGTATCCCGAAAGACTTGGATTTCACCCAAGGATTTCAGCAACGTTTTGTCATGTGGCAGGATCTCATAGCGCTTAGCCCCTTACATGGGCCGATCTGACCATTGCGTGACACTGGAGGAATCGTTCCGAACAAGAGGAGCCAGAGAAAAACGCAGTCTGCTGAGAAACGAAGGAAGAGAAGAGAAGAGAAGAGAAGAGAAGAGAAGAGAAGAGAAGAGAAGAGAAGAGAAGAGAAGAGAAGAGAAGAGAAGAGTGATATTTGTTGAACTTGAAGTGGACGTGTGACTAGTTTATGCTGCCCACTGGTCTGTCACTTAGCCCAGCTATAAACCACACTACAAGATGAGATCACTCCCTGTTGTGGGTGGTAGTAGTAGTGATAGAAGAAAAGGAAGAACGTTTACCTTCCTTTGTAATATGAACTTTCTCGCCTAACCTGTTGGAGACTCTCTCGCCCAAGCAACGGCCTGATAATAAAGTCACCTTCAAAAATTTATGATGTTGTAATTTTAATTCTTGCATAGAGTAATCGCCCTGTAATTTGGTCCACATTAATAATCCTTCTGTCGTGCTGAAAGCAGAAATTTCACTACCGCACACGGAGCCGTAACTAACGAGAGACGTGAAACTCAGCCCCACTTTGTGTTGCGCCGTTTAATGTTTATGGAGACGATAAATAAGAGTTGAATTTGAAAACAAACAGCTGTGCTCTCGTTGTTACTGCTTTTACACGTAAGTTATCTCCAGAGGCGGGTGCTCACAAAGGTAGCCACCTTGTAAAAA